>NC_049907.1:6892163-7062690 GCF_001411555.2 Juglans regia
GATCAATCAATATCTAAAAAATTCCTTAAAAATTGTTGAAATTTAATATAAGGGTGTGTAAACAAATTAAATTTATACGTGGTTTGACTTTATAAAGAGTGGATGATCTAAATTTATTCAAACACGATTTGATTTTATTATCAAGTTAAACCTGGTCGATTTATTTATATATTTTTAGCAATGATGCTAATATTCATTTTTTTCAGAAACAGAAGTAAAAAGTACTTTATAATTTCCTGATCAATGATCTCAAAATAATTATGGAAAGTTGATTAATCCGATATTATAAATAGATCAACTGTATTAAACTTATAAAATAAATACCGATTCCCGTCTAATAAACTAATTTGCTATAAACTAATTAATACGTACCGTGAATGCAATTAATAATGATGAAGTAGTGTTGGGTAAAATTAATAGTACTGGTGGAACATGATTTTAATAATGCAATGCATGTGAGGTCTGTTGGAATAGTGCTGTCATATTAATGTCAAGGAGCTTTCGGCCAGGCCGTATCGGTAGACAATATATTAATTATAGTGGTCAAAACAAAAAAGTTTTTTTTGTTTTGTTTTTGAGCCATTCCACTTATTATGGGATCTAATACTGGGTGATACCAGCCCTACGGGCAGAACTCCTCCCTTCCTCCATGCATATCGCGAGAGGATTTCCAGGACCCCTTGGCAGCTCCAAATCGCTGCCGAGGTGCGGAATTTGGACCCCGTCCATATAAATCTGCGAGTCTTGGGCCTGTTGATACTTTTCTAGGCCATAAATGGCTGGAATGATTTTAATTTACTGGGTACGAGGTCGTTACTGGGCCGCACGGCCGACCTTTATATTAAAAAAAATATAAATTTAAAAACAGAAAAGAAATATTTTTTTTTTGATAAGTAGATATTAAGTTTTAACTATTAAATAATTAAATAATATTCATCACTAAGGCAGTAAGACACTATGCTACAATAAATAGTTTACAATTATACAAATTAAGAGAACTAATAAACTATTACACTATTACAAACTCTTCTAAAAAAAATAAATATTACAAATTGTATAATTAACTATTGTAGCAACATTACAATAATTGTAAATTAAGAAAATTAATTTTAGGGGTGGAGCCGTAGTTGTGAGTTCACTGAGCGACTGCTGCGAGACTGAAAATCAATAAGTTAAAAAAAAAAGTTAATAAGTCAAAAAACCTGAAATATTAATAAGTTAAAAATAAAACAAATTAGAATTAAAAAGTTATAAACAAACAATTAGGGAAGAAATTATGCAAACCATGGCAATGGTGAGTCCAATACAAAAGTCATACTGCATCGGAGGTAGCCGTAGACGCCGTCTCATGTATCACTATAAGTATTAAATTTGAAATAAAATTAATGAATACCAATTAAATGAAAATAAATAAATGAAAATAAGAAATTAGAATAAATACCAGATCCAGACTGATCATCACCCTCCTCCTCGACGTCGGCCTCCTCATACTCAAGAACATCCGGAACATGAATTGGAGTTCCCTTGATCCAATTCTGGGTGCAAATCAAAGCATCCACAGTGGCAGGAGCTAATGAACTCCGAAATGAATCTAATACACGTCCTCCGGTGCTAAAGGCCGACTCTGAGGCTACTGTGCTAACAGGGATGGCCAAAAGTGAGCGGGCTATCTCTCCAAGGATGGGATACTTCACAGCATTCACCTTCCACCAACTTAATATATCGAAATCTCATGAAAATGGTAGCATCTCTGCTGCTAAGTATCTGTCTATCTCTGACTGAGCCTCTACAGAAGTCCGGAGGAAGGGGGCCTGCTCATACCTCTCACCCCACTCTAATCTACGCATTTTCTCACTCTCGACTTCAGGAAACTGTGAGCCTGAGGCTGAGGGGGTAGATGTAGGTGCCGCAATATTACCACCCCGCAGGGTGGAAAACTCATCAAATAATCTAGTAAGGGTTTCCCGAACCCTTGCTGCAATAAGCTCTGCCCATACTTGCCCGTACGCAAGGCCCAATCCAAATATCATGCCATCCAACTTATACCTCGGGTCAAATACGACAGCTACATATAACAAAATATTAGCCCTAGTTAAATCTCCCCAATACTTGTCGTACTTTGACCTCATAATCAATGCCATCTCCCGCAGCCTAATGTGACCACCCGCGACCATGTTATCTAATTCTTCTTTTACCCTACATATTTGCTGGCATACAACATTGGATGTAGGGTACAAAGTTCCAGATAGCCTCGTGGTGATATCGTAAAAAAGCCTCAAAAAGTCTACAAAAATAGTTACAACTTCCCAATCATCAGCTACGGGTTTCCCCAATCCCCCGTGATCATCAAAATATTTTACATATTGGATGTCTTCATCCCCCAATAATGCAAATGCCAGCCTATATTCTTGGGCCGCCTCTAACATCAGAAATGTTGAGTTCCATCGTGTAGGCATATCAGTACAAAGACCCTTCTTAGATGTTAGACCCGCAGATCTCGCAGCAACCTTGAATTTCTCCAACCTTGAAGGAGAAGATCTCACCCATCTCACTGCAGTCCTAACTCGAGCAATCGAGTCATGAAGATCTCTCAAACCATCACTTACAATCAAATTCAGAATATGTGCTGCACATCTCACATGCAGACACTCACCACCCATAAGTGTCTTATTTGCCTCTCTAAGATAAGTTCTCAAATGTCCTAATGCAACATCGTTAGACGAGACATTATCGACTGTGACTGTAACAACTCGGCTCAAACCCCACTCTTTTATTGAAGCCTCCAAGGCCTTCCCAACTGTCTCACCCTTATGATCGGTGATTTTACAAAATTTTATGATTTTCTTGTGTAATGTCCAATGGCAATCAATAAAATGCACAGTCAAAGACATATAATTAAAATTTTGGATCGATGTACAAGTGTCAGTGGTGAGACAAACAAATTGATCTGCCAATTGACCCCTCAACTTCTCATTTTCAATGTAAAAATGCTTTTTTACATCCTTTGCCACCGTGTGGCGAGAGGGAATATTAAACCTTGGTTCCAAGTAGTGAGAATACGTCTGGAACCCTTTCCCGTCTACAATTTGAAAAGGTAGCTCGTCTATTATGACCATACGAGCTAGATGTCTTCTACACTCATCGGGATCATACTTAGTATACCCCCTCAAACTTGCACCCCCACTAGTCTCATCCGCCATTTTTTGAAGTCCAACTTCTAGCCTAGATTGGCTTTTATCTTGTAATGATCTTAATATTGGACTTTTTTTGCATTGCTCTTCTAAGTGCACCTTTAATTGAGAGGTGCCATGTTTCCTATAGTGGCATCCATAAATTTTGCCACAATGGTTACACTTGGCTGGGGGTTACTTGATTCACCACCCTCTAATTTGGTGAAATGAGTCCAAACTATTGAAGCAGGTTTCTTGCTGGGCTTGGGGGCGGGGCAAGGTGCCGTAGGGCTAGGGGTAGGGGTATGAGTAGGAGGGGTAGGTGTAGGTGTAGGTGTAGGTGTAGGGGTAGGGGTGCCTTCGGCCTGAAAAGGAGAGCTCGCACTCGAATCCGCTGGAATATCCATGAACTAAAGCAAATAAGAAATCTGAAATAATAGAAAACATAACTATATAATGAACATAAAATAAAAGTAGAATAACAAAAAGTATCACACTATCACTTTACATTCATATATATATATTGTGTACTTTGGTTATAAAATGTAATAAAGTATATTAACAACAAATACACTATATGTTGTTAATAAAGTATATTAACAAATACACTATATGAGGCAAGAAAATATGGATGTTTCCTTTATTTAAGTAAGGTGGAAAAGTCCACATCCAACAAATTATAAAATATTAACAAAGAAATGAGAAATAAAAAAATAATATAGCCTTGTAACATGCACGGCAGTGCCTATATAATGAAAGCAAGTCCTCACAAAGGAGGTATTGAATCCAATTTGACACCTTCTAGCTACATATATAAACAATTATTTGCTTATTAGTTGTATATACTATCCAACTATTTACACATAAAAAGGGGTGCCACTTAACCAATATGCATGTGCACCCAGCTTCGCAAGAAGACTGCATGTCTTCAAATGTGTACACACACACACACAGATCATTCCATAATAACAACAACAATTGTTACTACTAATATTGGATATGATTTTCAAGAAGCAGCAGAAAATCCAAATTATCATAGGCTTCATAGCATAATGGATATGCAAAAGAAATTGTGAAATGGGGCCTAAAACTCATTTACCTCCCATTGAAAATATCAAATTCATTTTCTAGCTAATACGAGGCTTTGGATGCTATATATTTGACCCCACATGCCAACGATGAATTTATCATCTCCTAAGAGTTTAGATTTTTTGGAGTTTAAATTTTTTAGATAAGTATGATTTAACTCAAAGAATGAAAGTATAGCATGAGACTTTTCGGAATTAATTCCAAATCATGCTTGCTCTCTACTGATTTTTCTCCTTTGAAAGCCCTAAATTAATTTAGGGTATTTCGAAACCCTAAATTAATTTAGGGGTTTCAAAGATTGAAACCCCTAAATTAATTTAGGGTTTCGGATTTGATCCCTAAATTAATTTAGGGGTTTCAATCTTTGAAACCCCTAAATTAATTTAGGGTATTTCGAAACCCTAAATTAATTTAGGGGTTTCAAAGATTGAAACCCCTAAATTAATCTAGGGTTTCGGAATTGAGCCCTAAATTAATTTAGGGTTTCGGATTTGAGCCCTAAATTAAATTAGGGGTTTCATTCCAAATTAATTACACAATTAATTTCAATCCAAAGATTCCAAACCGAAATAATTACAGAAATGAGAAATCAAACACAATTCACATGCATTTCACGAACTCATTCAAATTTCAAACCAAAACACATGCACAATCTAAGCTCCACAGCACACAATTCACAAAAATCCCATCCTCCATCTCCGATAAACCCCATCCTTCCTCCAATCTCCATTAAAAATATAAATCACAACAAAATAAAATGGGTTTGAGTTTCTTACCTTTCGGGATTCGGATCTTCGGTGAGATGCAGAGAAACGGACCGGATGGGCGGATGGCGGATGCGCACGGCGACGTTGAAGCCACCGCTGGTAGCTGGGTGCGGCGCCGGAAACTCAGACTTAGAGAGAGGGAGGGTTGAGCGGAGAGACAGAGATGAGAGAAGTGAGGGTCTGAGAGTGAGCGAGGCCGAGGGAGGGAATCGGGGGGGGCTAATTAACCCAGGCATGAAACGACGTCGTTTCATGCCTGGGTTTTAAAAAAAAATATATACGCATGAAACGACGTCGTTTCATGCGTATATATATATATATTTTTTATATATATATGGATGCGGGCATATATGGGGCGGTGTGACCGATCTCCGCATCTCGGATAGAGCCCTCCCGTGATGTTGGCGGTGACCTCCCGCCTCGTGATCTGGCGGACGGGTGGTCTCGGCTTCACAAGACGGAAAGGGGCGAACTGGCCGGCACAAGGGCCCCGCTACCCCTACCAATTTGGTTGCGAGGTTCCAACGCTTCAAAGGTTTGTTGTTCGAGTACTAAGTCAATGTTGTAGTGCAACTGGATGTGAGAGAAACTGGAGCACATTTGATTTTATTCATTCGAAGAAGAGAAATAGATTAGTGCATAAACGTTTGAATGACTTAGTATTTGTTCGTTATAACTTGAAGCTGAGAGAGAGGTAAATTTTTTTAATACTAATGTTTTCACTGTTGAAAAATATATAACATTTTCACTTATGTTTGATTTTATTTTGACAGGAGCATAAAAATGGGAAGAGATGCTTTAGATCCAATCAATCTTGAAAACATTGATTTGATGGAAGAATGGGTAGGTGAAGAATCTGAGCTTCTTGATGGAGAAGATTTGGATTGGGCAAGTATTGAGGAGCCATTGGCCTCACTAAATGAGGAAGACAATTATAATATTGGTATTGATGTTGATGACGGAGATGACGTTGATGAAAATATTTTGATTCACATGTCGAATCCTGATCCTTATTGTCTTTTTGATGAGGATGATCATCTTTGATGACGTAGTGAAGTTACTGATTTTATCATGATAATATTGGTATTTATAACTTTATGTTAGTTGTAACTTAAAACTTAAGACTTGTATTGAGAATATTGAGTTTGACTTATTTTGTTGTTATTTTGGAATACAGTTAATGCTTGTATATATATAATTTATCCAGGTTTAAATTATTCCAAAACGGTATACAAAACGGTACCGGTACAGTACGGTACTGGTACCGAAACGGTATCGTGACCGAAATATTATGCCGGAACGGTACACGAAACAGTACCGGTACCGAAATATTTCATTCCAGTGCCTTGACCGGTACGGCTTCCGGTACGGTATTCAAAACTTTAAGTAGCATCAAGGAAATTGTGCGTGCTCTCAGAATCAATTAAAATAGTCACCCCATGGCTGCCAATTTTACCCTTAACCTGCATGGTCCTAGGGTTGAGAGAACCAATTATTGCATGTAAGGAAACTTCTAGTACCTGGTCAGTTTTGGTCAAGTCCACAATCTCCATGGCCTAAATCAGGATCTGGTGATTCCTCATTTAAATGTTCATCATCCAAAACTTCTTCAATGAGGTATAAATTGGGACTTTGACACCTATGAATTGGGTGCCACTTTGAGTCAGTGATAGAAAAGGTCTTTGTCACGCCTTTCTTTCATCTGGTGTGGGCTGATTTTCTGGACAAGGAAAATTGCTTTGCCATATGGTTTAGGTTGGTCTGGGTTAGGGTGGGTGGGATTAAGTTTAAGTGAGGTTGGTTCATGGTGGTGAGGGTAATTATTTATGGGTTGGATCTTTTTTTAGAGGGATACATTTTCTTCCTAAATTTTAGCAAGGCCATAGGCAGCTATTAAATTGGTTGGATTGAACATACGCATTGTCAACCTTATGTCATCCCTTAAACCACTCAGAAAACAACTGAGTTTATATTGTTCTGATAAAGCCCTTAGGCAATTTGACAAGGCCACAAAATTAGCCTTGTAATCCTCAACTAATCCCACTTGTCTAAGTCTAGTCAACTGCTCCATAGGGTCATCATAACTACTTGGCCCAAATCTGATCAGTAAGACTTTCACAAACTCCTCCCAAGATGTTAAAACACTTGATTAATCTAGGTCTCGAAACCACACAAGGGCCTTGCCCTCCATGTGAAAACAAGTAAGTCTCAGACGATGCTGAGGTAGTGTATTATGGAAGGAGAAGAACTGGCCTACCTTATATAGCCATCCATGTGGATCGTCACCATTGAAGGTAGGGAAATCCAACTTTATTGCTCTCGAGTGAACCTCTCCAGTGTGTAGCACCATCTGGTCATTGAGATTGGGGTTGGGGTTCTCATTGGTGTCTTTAACTATTTGTATATTGATGTTGTGCAGATCTGATGCTATAGAAGACATCTGATTTATCAAGGCTTCCATCTGCCATCTGACATCTTGTATTTCAACACCGATTGTGGTGAAGTGGGAATCTGTTTGTTTCCTGTGGTTCTCCATAGTCTTCTTGAAGGATTGAAACCCTTCCCGTAGTTGATTAAACCTCATGCCTTTAGCCATTTGCAATGAGGGGATCAGGGGCTCTGATGCCACTTTGTAACAGGTTGAGTGTAAATGGAAAAATGAAAGGAATGTAGATGATGGGAACTTGTATGATTTCACTGTAATTTCTGTAAAAACAAGCCTTCTTTGAGGGTGGTGACCTCCAATTGCAGGAAACAATAGAATATTCTTGATGATTGATAACTAACTCTGTTAGACATAGACTACAAATACTAGTAAAGTAAAAATACTAAAATGCCCTTGTTCTATTGTATTACATCAAGTAAGAAATAAAGATGAAATAAACGAATGGGCCCTTGATTTCTAGACTGACCCACAACCCTTTTCTACCGCAGAGCCCATAAGCCTTTCCTCCCATATTGGCTCACGTAAGCCCATAACCGATTAATGTCTAGGGTTCCTTCTCATTCCTAATTCCGTAAGCCTTCCCGACCGCCTCTTCTTCCTCATGCAAGCTTCTGCCTCAATACTCCTCGTGTCATGCCCATAGTTGTGTAACATAATCCTGCACGCATCCACACATCGATGAAATTGGCAGGTGGCAGAATAGAAATGAAGATATGGAAATGTGTAGGCTATTGATGATCACGGATCTAGTATTTATAGAGCAGAGAAAAAAATAGAGAGAATTGGGAAGAAGGATAAGGAAGGGGACGGGATAACAAAGGAAACTGAGTAGAAGTGCGGAAATGAAGGTAGCTAAAGAAAAAGAAGAGAAAAATTAAGTAAAAAATAAGAGGAAGAAGAAGAGGGAAAAAGTAGAGGGGGAAGAGGCCGGTTTGGGTTCTCACCTACAACATTATTGTGTTTCTAGCCATCGGGAGACACTCGGAGGTAAAGTTGTTAGGGTGATCATTTTCTTATAGTCAGGTCAGATTATTTATCAAACAGAGTTGGAGGGATGTACGTTTTTTAAATATAATTATTTATTATCATGGATTATAGAAAATCGAACATCCTAATATTTAATGTTTCATGTTAAAATATTTAACATGTGGTATTAGAGCTACATGTTACAGTATCTTTCTTTCAATTTGAAACAAAAACTCAATGTTTGGAAATTTTATTCTCGCTGAAGATAAATTAATGCTTCGGTTCTTCATATGAAAAATTCTGATCTCGATGTTTATGCATATATGTTGAATTAATTTTGTCTATGCTTGGGTTTTGTTTTTCCCGATTTGTTTGTATTGTGTTTGTGCTAGAAAAAAAGTGAAAATCAGTGGAAAGTTTTACCCTTTCTCGTATGGTCTTCATAGAGAGTAGTGAGAAAGTAGCAGTAAGTGGGGTCTGGAAGGGGCGGCGCAAGGTGGTTGGAGTACCGTCGCTGGTACCCCGGAATGGAACGCCACCATCGACACCATGTAGAATGCCTTTTGGGTGGTGGCCTGATCTGTGAGATGGGTTTCGAAAAAGAAACCAAAAAAAAAGGGGGGGAGGGGGGAGAGAAGTAAGAAATGAGGTGGATGTCGATGGTGGGAGGAGGCCAGGGAAGGCATGCCAGTGTCTCCTCACTGGTGATGCCCACGGCTACGCTAGACCGAAGGAAGATTAAAAATGAAACATGGGGTGGCGCTGCTTCGGGATGAAGAAGAAAGAAGAAGTAGGGTAGGTCTTAAGACTCGTTTGGACCTTCGGCCTGTACTGGGCTGTGGGCTTTGGCCCAGTCCAAGGAAATTAAAACAAAGGGACAATAGGCTAGCACAATGGGCCACTATTGTGGCCCAGCCCGAGAACAACAACAACAAAAAAGGAAGGAAAGGGTTGTACAATGGGCCACTGTCGTGTTTTGAATGCTTATCGAAGTTCATTGTCTTCGACCACTGTTGAGGCCCTCGTTTGCACCCAGAACTGGTTACGTTTAACGCCTATTGGAGTAGATATCGTTGATTCTGAGAGTTATAAGCTTGAATCAAGTAATTTTATGATTTTAAATTATCTTTTACATAATTTTAATGTTTTCATTATTTAATTTATAATTTTTATGATTTTGTAGACCTAACTGTGAACCCAAGACTAATTGTGGATGACTGAAACGGATGCACCGTGGGATGACCACTTTATTGGTGAGAAACTCAACGCCATAATTACCATCATGCAAAACTCGTTAGAGTTAGAGGTGGAAGTGAGTTCATAATGTGTTATATTTTATGTCATATATCACTTAGCTGATGGTTTATAAGTTTGTAGTTAAATGATTAAAGAAAAGATAGTGTATCTGATCAATAAAACCCTTTGCATGAAAATTACAAATCACTATTGAGTCATTGACTCAAATGCATGGACTGTCAAAACTGATGAGAGGGATTTGGCTATTTCATATTTGAATTTATTTTGGTACTGTAAATTTAAATTTATTGCAATTTGTAGTTTTAAATTTAATTTTATCGCTTGCTATTTGTAGTTTGATTTAGTCGATGTATTTAAATTTTAGTTTTTTAAATTATTTTTTTACAATATTTGAGAACTTTTTAATTATTTTTTTACATTATTTTATTTTTTCTTAAATATTTTTAAATAGGGGTAGGCCAAGCTGAATTTCAAATTGGGCCTTGGATATTAGGCCCACGGCCTAGGCCCAATTTGAATAGGGCAACTGGGGCCCAGTAGCTGAGAAGCCCACTTCACTCTGATCGGAGCTCCAAACTTCGACTCCAATCAGAATCGGAGTCAGAATAGCTTTTGACTTCTGACCCTAGTCGGAATCGGAGGTCGAAGGTGGGCACTTTGATTCCGTCTGAGTTAGAGCCCATCTTTAGTTTAGACTAGTTCAAATATTATTACTTACTTAATGAGTCAGAGTGAGACACTAATATCTCTATTCTAGTCATAGTGGGATATGAATGTCTCTAGATTTCACGATGGTCAGAAATCTATAAATAACACTGAGAAGTTAAGAGTTCTCATCTACAATATTATTATGCCCCTAACCATTCAGAGACATTTAGATGTGAAGTTGTTAGGGTGATCGTTCTCTCATAGTCAAGTCAAATTCTTTATCAAACTGAAATGAAGAGATGTACGTCTGTTATTATTTTATTATCGTGGATCATCGAAAATCGAAAATCTTTATATTTAATGTTTCATGTTAAAATACTTAACGTGGGGAGGATGGGAAAATTGAAGGTGCAAATGGGAAAATTCAAGGTGCAAATATTGTTGAGTTCACATGTAAATATTTGTGAAAGCTTTTTTACCATACCATACTAAATGAAAAAGGTCAAAATCGTTCATCGAATCAAACATTTTATATGTATTCAAGTAAAATATTACAACTTTTGCTGATTTCCCAATCAGTTGACATACAAAAACAACATATTGTGAACAAACAAGAAAGAAATATACAGATATAAGAAAAAAAACAAAACCGGAAAGACCTTTTAATGTTGTTTTACAGACACAAGAGTGCTTCAAAAGCAGCCAAGGAACTTCTTTGGAGTGTAACCAGTTGCTCGATATTTTGCAGCCGTCTCCTCTGCCTTGAGAATTTCTTCTCTACGAGTAGCTTCAACCATTGCCCTCTTTTCTTCTGCTTGTTTGTGAATCATAGCGGCTTTGTTCTTTGTTTTCTCTCCATAGTCTGCCTTCTTCTTCTCTAGCTTTTCCTGCAAAAGTACATTGGAGTCCTTAAAAGTTGAATCTAAACTGTGATAGAGATAATATTTTGCCATACAGACTGACTAACATTCCATTCAGTGCTTTCATTATAAAGTCTCGTTGGTTCCCCGATAACTACATTACATGTGAACCGGATGTGTTCTTTCATTTCTCTGAAAAAGCTCTGTATTCTTTGAATCAATGAGGATGACCCCTTTTACCTTGTTGAAGCGAATAGAAATCAAGTATCAAAGGTACAGAAAGTATAACATGTTAAATTACCACTTGTCTCAAAACTTTAAGTTGATGAAAAATGCTGAATTTAATTATTTAAATTATATTCTTAAAGATTTCCCCTAATGCATGAGACAGGAAAGCACGAGGACCCACCTATTAAGAAAAAACTTGATATTTTGATTGGAAGGTAGAATAGAGCTATAACTCTAATATCATGTTAAATCACCATTTGTCTGAAGTATAATGGGGTTAGCTTGTAAGGGAAAAAATTCATGTATTCATTCTTACAGTAAGACACCAGGAGCCTAATTACCTCAAGTTTTCTTAGCTTGGCTTCAGCAGATGATGTCTTGGTGTTTTCCCATGCAGCAACAGCAGAAAACTTCTTTTGAGCCCTGTTTAACAGTTACAGAACAGTTGGTAAAGTTTAAAAAAAGTTTTAAGCAGATAGAGAATTCTCTCAAAACCCAATGGAAGGCGAGATGATGCTGAACATTAAGCTCTTTCCTGAACTACCAAATTAAGGAAATAATTATCATCAATCACAATTTTAGATCCCAGCAAACGCTTCAAGGAAAGAAAGTCTCAAGGAAGGCTTACTTGTTTTCTGCCTTAGTTTTCTCGCTTTCTTCCCAGGCCTTGATAATAGATGTCCTCTTTTCCTTCTCAACCTCTGCCAAAGCAATATCTGAAGAACATAAAGCAGGATATGGGTTATCCACTTGGTAACCTTTACAAATCCCAAAATCAATCACATAGGAATCTAGAAATGTGTTTAGGAAATACACAGTATTAGAAACGCTATATAAAAATAAATAAAGACTTATTGAAATGTGTCAAAAATGATATAAGATACATGCAAATGTGACAGGTTCTTCATATTCACCAAGTTAAACAAATTGAACAAGAGAAATGTTAGATCTACAAAGAGATCTACAAATAGTTTTACAATCTGATGTATCACATATAAGCCCCCCGCTAATTTGTGAAGCCGTAACCATACCGTCAAGGGATGGCTATACAAGATGCAGAACAACAAAGTTTGGTTTTGGAAAAACACCATCTTTGTGGAAATCTACATGCGGTAGAAAATTTTCGACAATCTATTCAGATGTTTTTTTTTTATAAGTACAATCTATTCAGATATGGTATAATACTACAAGTGAATATTTGTGGACTAAGCATTTCTCAATGAAAATAAATGGCATTGAGAAGTAATTCCGATACTCACCTCTATCAAGTGAACCCTTTGAAGCTCCCTTCACCACAGCGTCTGGAGTCTCTGTTACAGAAATTAACCAATAAAGATAGATTTACAACATATTCACATTCCATTCAACTGATCATGATGCCTTATTATTCAATTATATGCCTTTTTCATATCATCCGACTGACCCTCTCAAGATTTCCAGGAGATTTTTCATTTTTTTTTCCTGATCATAAGTAGGATTTGAGCCTTGACTTTCATTGAATCGACCATTATGGGATATAATCTAGTTTTCTTCTGAAAACAAAAGGAAAAGTGGATTTCCAATGACTGGTTTGTTGCTGAAACTACCATCATCATCTGTCTTTGCAAATACATTAGGTAAAAAAGAAAACGATCGATGAAAACAATAAATAGTACTGAGATAGAAAATCAGGGCTTACTCTCCACAATAGCTTTGGGTTCTGGTGCTAGAACCACAGCTTTCTCATCTGCTGCATTGTTTGGAACATCAATTACAGAAGCCAGAGGTGGAGCCGCTGTTGGCGTTTCGGCTTCTGCCTTCGTCAGTACTGCCTCCTCCATTAATCAGTCCAATAAGCTTTAGACAACTCGGAACTATCCGAAATAGAGCATGAATGTTTCGACGAACTCCAAAGGTGGCTCCTTTGTTTATAGCCTCTCTCTGCGAGGTATGAATATGTGGCTGTTATACACGTGGCGGTATTGCCGTAGATTATGGGGGTGTGATAGTGGTTCCTGCAGCTGAGGGCTGCTTGATCGAGCGGTAGGAATCCGATGCAGGAGTTGGAGAGCCACGTGGACATGGGACGCCTTCCAGCGCGTTTGTACTTTTTCTTCATGCCGATAGGTAAAACGGGTGAATGCAGTGTCGGGGATGCGCATGAGAGGCCATCGATGTCGGTACACTTGATACGACGCCGTCTCGGATCAGGAGCAGTATTTTAAAGATTTCCTTTTGACTGAATTCAGACCCCTTGATTTATCCAAAAAATTAAAAATAAAAGTATTTATTGTGATCTCTTTTTGAAAACGATAGTGAACGAAAGGGGCAGTCCTACGCTCGCTAACAGTGCGTGCGACACACATGGATGATGGATGACTACGAACGACGCAAATTATTCTAAAATAATAATTATATTAAATTCTATAACATTTATTCAGTATTTAGTATTTTTTTTAAAATTCATATAGATAAGTTATAATTTTTTAAAATTCTTTAGCTTTTTAAGTTTTTTATTTGGTTTTATTTTTTATTAATTTTTTTCACCTTATTTTCTTTTTTTTTTCCCTTTAAACTATACATAACTTAAGCTTTTGGGATTTTTTTAATATTTTTTATAATATTCTTATTTTTTTCCCTTTTAAAATTGATTACTGGTGTTTCAATAATTATTTTAATTAAATTTCTGTTTTCTATATAATTTTTTATTTTGTTTTTACACTCATTTCATAAGCATCCTACCATTATCTTTTAAATGCATTTTATAAAAATTAAATATGAATAGGAGATATTATCATATTAGTATTAATGGGCCAGATGAATATCTGTCTAAATATTATATAATTTAAAATACTTTCATTTAAGAAGACATTATTATACAGTAATGCAGGATTTTATATGTTATATGGTTATCTTATTTTTATCCAAAACTGCTTATTAATTTTTGAGTTTTTATTTTTTAATATCTAAACGATAATTCAAGAATTAAAATGAGATAAAAATATAAAATATAACGTTAATTAAAAAAAAAAAAAAAAAGCTTGAGCGAGTGAGGGGCCCAACTTTTGGACTCTAGCATTCATTAAGATTCATGCTGGTTGGAGGTCACTCACTTAAAAATTAAATTACAATTATAAAAGAGTCTCTTTTCTCGACTTCCAACTAATCAAATCATTAATCCAGCCTTTTTTTTTTTTTTCTAACCCTACTAATCATGCACTTGCGTGATATATGGAAACTTGTTAATTTCTAACTTTATTTATAATTTGATTGTAGAGTTCTTTTGTAGATAAATATATAACACCGAAAGAATATACTTTTTTGATTTAATATATTATATTTTAAAATTAAATTTTTATAAAGATGAAAATATAAAGTGCGTTGCACTTAAGATTATAAATAGAAATTTGGATATTAACTTGAGATGAGATGAAAGTTAATAAAATATTATTAGAATATTATTTTTTAATATTATTTTTGTTTTAAAATTTAAAAAATTTGAATTGTTTATTACATTTTATGTTAGGATTTGAAAAAATTTTAATGATTAAGAGTGGTTTGGATTCAGAAATGAGTTAAGATGATTTGTGAATAATATAATAAAAATTGAATTATTTATTATATTTTATATAAAAATTTGAAAAAGTTGTTTTGAGATTTAAAAAAGTTGAATTGTTTATTATATTTTGTGTAGGAATTTGAAAAATTATAATGATGAGATGAGATGAGTTGATGTAGATTTTAAATTCAAATGAAACTTAAATGAGATGAGATAAGATGAGTTGAGATGCTTCATGTATCCAAATAATTTTAAGATGGGGGTTTTCAATTATTTTAAATTGAAGTGATTGAGTTCGTGATATTTAAAAAAAATTATATCTGTTGTAAATATTATTTTTGCTTTTTGGTTTTCCCAAATCATTTTTCCTTTTAGGCCTTTTCAAATCTCCTTTTTGAGATACTTGCAAGGTTGTAAATAAACATGACAAAAGAAGTGTTTCGATTGTGTTGTAATTGGATATCTTTTTGTTGGTTGAATAAAAAGAGTTTGATTAAAAGTGGCTTTCCTACTTAAGTAGCATTATAGTAACATCTTACCCGTTGGCTTTCCCTCATGTCAGATTTGAGCACTAGCTTAAACCTCAACCCCACAAAAAAATTCAATGAATCATTACATGACTAATACTAATTGTTTAAGGTAAGTCATATTCATATTCGAATCCAATACCCAATACCTGCCAAACCACTTGAAAACAACCAAATGACCATTGAGCCAAAGGCTAAGGTAGGAGGGGTCGAGTGTGGGTATATGGACCCTTACCTTTTATTTTTCAGCCGCTACTAGTACCCTATACCTTTAAAATTTAATGTTTTGCCTCTTCTTTCCTAATAAAAATGTCAAAGTAGTTGAAGATTTATGCTCCATAATTTAGCTAACTTGCCCAAAAAATCCTGCCATACGTATGTCTCATTATAGATTTTTATAATATAATAATATTTCTCATATATCGATTTGGATGGCAGTACAAGTCTCCAACACCCAAGTAAAACCAAGAGTTTGAGCGGACATTTGAGTATAGAGATGAGACATGAAATTCTCAGTGTATTTCGTATGGCTAAGTATATTTGGTATCCAAATGTGTAAGACATCACCGAAATGAATATATTCTAGTTGTTCTCTCTTTGTCTCACTCCTGTTCATTGACTGAACACGACCTTAGCCCCATTGATAAAAGCAATAGTAAAAGGAATTCGGATAAAGGTACCGAACCACATGTGAAGGCCTTTCCCCACCAGACAGTCAATTTTCTTTCCTCCCCCTCTACATTCCTCCATTTCGTTCAGCGCCCACACCATTCGACCCCTTCCCCACCACCCAATCTCCTCCTCTTTTTTTCAAGCTCTACCTTCCTCCATTTCCTTCGACGCCAACACCGTTCAACAATGAGAAAAACGAGACTCTTATTCGCAGTGAGTTCTTGACATACCAGCCCGCGTGCTAGTGGGAAAAAAATAGTAGTTCCATCTCTTTTCCCTATAAAGGCAAACCCTAGGTCCATTGCTAACAAGCCCACATGGACCATTTCTTCAATTTCCCATTTTCTTTCGACTTTACCTTACAAACAATATTTGTCCGTGCACTGCCAAGCAAATTCCTCTGCCCTCTGCCATCTCCAGTTGAATTTGGTGTTGTTTTGTAGAGATTTTGGGTTGATGAAGGGTTGGTCTGGACCGTTGTAGACCAAACTCCACTACAAATACAACATGCCCAAACCTAGGAACCCCACCACTACCACTCTCTGAAAGTGTGGCACATCCATCCCCAACTCTGAGCTTAAACATTGTAGCAATCATATCTCGGCCATGATGGGTCCAAAGATGCGCTCCTTTTGGGTAAGCACAAATGTCGTCCCATTTCAATCTATAATCCCTAACCCTATGATTAATTTGTTTCGTCCTTCTTCAGTTGTCTGCAACCTGAATTGTGTTTATGTGAATCTCTAGTTATTTTTATCTTCAAATTGCCATATGAGACTTGTTGGTGTTAAATTTCTCCAATTTCCATTAATGAAAGTGGTAAATGAGTGGTGGCTTTATATTACATTACAGGTAAGGATTTTTCTATGCAAGTATAGATAAGAGTTGCTACTTCTAGTTGCCCTGGTCAACTATGTTTTCAACACAAGTTTCCATGAGAACAAGACATCCATTTTGCATCCTTTTTGGTGTCTTGTCATTCTTTCTAAAACATGTGGGGATGTTTGGACACAGATGAGAGCAAGACATCCCAAGTATATCTGATATCCAAACGTGTAAGACATCATTGAAATAAATATATCCCAGTCATTCTCTCTTTGTCTCACTTCCGTTCATTGACTAAAAAAGACCCCAGCTCCACTGACAAAATCAATAGTAAAAGGAGTTCGGATGAAGGCACCCAACCACATGTGAAGACCTTTCCCCACCAAACAATCAATTTTCTTTTCTCCCCCTCTACCTTCCTTCATTTCATTCAATGCCCATGTCGTTCTTACCCTACCCCACCAGACAGTCCCTCCTATTTTCTCAATCTCTGCCTTCCTCCATTTCCTTCAACGCCAACATTGTTTGGCAGTGAGAAAAACGAGACACTTATTTCGCAGTGAGTTCCTGACAGACTAGAATGCATGCTGGAGGGGAAGCAAGCTGTAGCTCCATCTCTTTTAGCTATAAAGGCAAGCGCTAGGTCCATCGCTGACAAATCTTCTTCTTCTTTTATGATCTTTACTCCATTAACAACTTTTGTTGGGATATAAGGTCATTTTACAATGCATCTTTGATTTTTTGGATCTTAAGTTAAAAGAATATTCTCATTCTATCTTTCCAAAATGTGTAATTATTTTTTCAAAATAGTGGAGGCCGAGCAGTAGATTGACCTTCACAAAATTTAGTTGAAATGACAGTCATAATATTTTTAACTCAAAAGATAATTAATCTAACAATGGAGCCCTTACTCTCATGCAAGTTGTTGCCCAAATGACTAACTCAACTGGGGTGAATTGTTCTTGTTTTAAAAAGGCACAATTATAAATCAAATACACAATATAAAATGTGAACAAAATATTAAGCAACAATAAATATAAAGAGTAAGGGCGAGAGAGATGTAAACTCAGTATTTAACAAGGTTCAGCCCCACTACTTATGTACTAGCCTCAAGCTACCCTTTAAGTATTCTCAAATTCACTATTCAACCTCATTTAGGTAGAATAGAAACCTATTATACTTTTAAGCAACATTGCTTCAAAGAACTCGTGTAAAGCTCCTTCTACACTTACAGTCACCATACGAGTGGTGATTAAGTTATTCACTGTGTAGAATTTCAACTACACTCACACGGGTTACAAACACTCTTTTACTATTTATACAAGAGCTGATAGTGGGTAGGTTATCAGAGTACACTCCTTAATGAGTGAAATGAAAACAATATAGTACAAAGTATATCTCTCTCAAAATGAACAAGTGTTAAGGTTCAATGCTAAAAAAGAGTTTAAAAACTTTTGATGAATGATCGTTGTAAATCTTATAGTTGATGTATGATTTCAAAGATCTCAAATGAGCTATTTATAGACATATGACAATTCATTTTTAAATTTCAAATTTTCAAACATGTCATGCACATGTGAAAAATGACAATAAATTATGTTTCAAATTTTCAAATTTTAAACTTTCAAACATATCATATACATAAGAAAATCTCAATCAATCATCTTTCAAATTTCAAATGTCAAACTTTTAATCATACCATGCATATGTTGAAAGATGACTATCAATCATCCTTTCAATTTCAAACTTTTAATCATATCATGCACATGTGAAAAATCTAAAATAATTTTTCATGAGTAAATTAAAAATATTTTTGAGCTTTAACCTTTTTTTGAATTTTGCAAGAAATGTACAAAAATATTCTTAGAGTTTCATTTGTAAGTTTGTTTCATTTCTTGCTCGTGCTTGATTTGTTGATGTCCTTGATCTTGAAGGCTTCATTATGTGGACAACTTGAGACTTATTTATACTTGCACTCATTTATTATAGTCAAGATCCATAACTAGAGATAGAGTTATATGATGCTTGAAATCTTGATGATGGCAAACACTTGGTAAAATTATTATATATGTAGTAATGCTTAAGCTCCTCTTGAGAATGTGTGTTACTTTTTCAAGTAATAGATATAGATAAACTTAACACTAAGCACATATATATCAAGCTTAATTATATGAAAGTGATTAAATCTAATCAAGTAATTAAGTATTAGTAAATATCTTGCTAATGTCCATAAACTTCTCCCCCTTTTAGCATCATTAAAAATAATCACAATAACCAGTGCACATATGAAAATGGGCCATAGTAGAAACTATAGAGAGTTGAATAATTGGAACTGCATGGATCAAAACAAATGCTACTGAGCTATGAGGCTACTAGCTCTGACACTACCGCTTGATATTTTTGATAAATGAGATTTTGTAATCATTTGAAAGCTCTAGGACCTTTTAGAAAAGGATCAACCTTACCCATTAGATTCTCACAAGAAAAATGATTTTCACATTGTTCCATGATCTATTTTTTATTTATGCAAAACAATTTTTATGGCTGAGTAGTTTTCTTCTAATAATGTCCTAGATTTAAATCAGGAACCCTTCATGCCTCAACCACCTATTTTCTCCATTGAAGTTATTAATGCCATTCAGGACAAATTATGAGGTCATTGCAGAATCAAGGACTCTAAGTGTTCAATATGCTGTCTCTGTTACAATTATGTCTCAGAGATTAAGAGCGAGAGTGAGTGAGGTTGATAAGCTTAACAGTCAAATTTCTAACTTACAGTGAATACTTGCTGATAAAAATAGAAAGAATAAAAGGATAAAATAGGAAAATAAAGAATTCAAAAGTTGACGAACTAGCATGCTCGTGACCTTCAACCAACCAAGTAGAGGAGCTAGAAAGAGAGAGCTCAAATTTAAGGCAACAACAAAGAATAATGGTAGAGGTTTAACATTTAGAAGAAAAGTAATCGTTTTCTGAAGATCGAAAAAAAAAATCATGGGACAAGTTGTATTTAATCGCTCTGGCCTGGTAAAATAACTTTTGAAAAAATGAGTCCAATGTATGTTGTAATGTTGACCAAGTAAGGTATGAAGAGATATGATGTTTCATCTTGTGTTCATGTTTATCATTAAAAGGTAGTTTTCAGCTTATCCAATTTACATTCAATCTCTTTTGCATACCTATAATCAATCTACATTCTTTCTCTGAATATTTTCTTCATTAGTAATGACTGAACAATTTTCTTCTAACAACTATTTTTATCAATATATGTGGTATTCGACACCTCGATTACCAGTTTTCTTAGCATCTACCAAAGGTGTATGGTACAATAGGAAAGAGCTTTGGCTAATAACTCAGATGATGAGGCCATTTAAGAAATAGTCTTTCTTGGTACTTGGTATTTGTCATCGATTGTCGCAATTTCTTGACGATTACAGTTTAGAATAAGTGAGGTTGAACCATTTAATGAAAAGATTTTTATTCTCTAACAACTTGTTCAACAGTTTATTTGAAATGTTAGCCAAAAGATCTTTAATTCAAGACATAATTCATCTTACAATAGAGCCTTTGTTTTGTTGCCAATTGTTGTCCAGATGACTAATCTAAGAGATGGTGAATTGAATTTGTTTTAAAAATGAAAAATTATAAATCAAATACACAATATAAAATGTGAACAAAATACTAAGCAACAAAAAATATAAAGAGTAAGGGTGAGAGAGACTAAAACCCAATATTTTAATGAGATTCAGCCCTACAGCTTATGTCCTCGCCTTAAACTACCCTTTGATAATTTTCGAATTCACTATTCAACCTTCTTTAGGTGGAGATAGAAACTTCTTATACTTTTGAGCAACATTGCATCAAAGAATTCGTGTAGAACACATTCTACACTTACAATCACCTTACAAATGATTATTCAACTATTCCTTGTCCAGAACTCCTACTATACTCACTGGAATTACAATCATTTTTATTGTTTATACAAAAATCAATAGTGAATAGGTTATCAGATTACACTCCACAATAAGTGAAATGAAAATAATACAGTGCAAAGTATTTATCTCTCAAAATGAACAAATATTAAGGCCTCATGCTAGAACCAAGAGATAAAAACTTTGAAGAGCAGTCATTGTAAAGCTTGTAGTTGTTGTGTGATTTTGAAGATTTTAAATGAGCTATTTATAGACATATGATACGTTCTTTCCAAAATTTCAAGTTTTCAAATATATCATTCACGTGTGAAAAACGACAATCAATTATCTTTAGAATTTTCAAACATATCATACACAAGTGAAAAATGACGATCAATCATCTTTTAAATTTTAAATTTCAAACTTTCAAATATATAATGCACATGTGAAAAATCTCAATCAATCAGCTAAATTTCAAATATCAAATTTCAAACATATCATGCGTATGTGAAAAATTTCAATCAATTATCTTTCAAATTTAAAATTTCAAGTTTTTAATCATATCGTGCACATGTTAAAAATGCAAAATGATATTTCTTGAGTATGTTAAAAACATTTTTTGACCTTAACCTTTTTTCGAATTTTCAAATAGATATACAAAAATATTCTTAGAGTTTTATTTGTAAGCTTGTTCCTTATCGTGCTTATATTTGATTTGTTGATGTCCTTCATTTTCAAGACTTCATTATGTGGACAACTAAAGACTTCCTTATTTTTTAACGCGTTTGTTATCATTAAAATCCTTAAGAAAAGATATAATTATATAATACTTGAAACCTTGGATTCATCAACCATGTCTTCAATTCCAGTAAAAAGTTAAAACCATCTTAACTTACATATACACCACACATATATTAAAATGTGACCCATACACTTTTACAAAACTCACTTAAACATATTAATTTTAATCATTTCATTACCATTCACATAATGCTGAGATATGCCAAGTGTCTAAACATGCTCAAAAGTTGGGGTACGTTATCAACATACAACAAAGTCGAGTTCCATCCTATATTACAAGGCTTGTGATGTGTAAATACAAACTGACATAAACATTGTCAAACACTACTTCTTCGACAATTTCTTCTTCTCCGCATGTCATCTCAGGCTACTATAAAGTATTTTTTTCAAGTTCTTCCATAGAGCAGCCTTGCACCGCACACCTCTGCCAGGTCAGATTTTATTTTCTTATTTTTTTTCTAACCTAACCTAAATGTGTGTTTCATTTTCTCATTTCCCCATTTTTCTCATTTCTCTAAATTATCGATCTAATCATGTTTTTTTTCAAATGCAGTGAGTTTACCGTTTTGAGTTTTTATCTCCACATGACTTTTTTTATTTGATTGGCTTATCCTCATTTCTTCATCTTCTTTCTTACGTTCTTTCTCTCTTTTTTTTTCCAAGACTTTCTTTGTCACTAGTGCGAACCTAGACTCTCCATCATGAACAACGAAAAGCAAGAATTCTATAAGAATAGAAAGAACAACAGTAGCCCAAATTTTCAAATCACAACTGAGAATCAAGAACTCAATGAAGACGAAGATCTGAAGCAATGGGGTTTCTTTCCGACGTCGACTCAATTTTGCAAGATAGATAGAGAAAGGTGGAGTTTGCAAGGGACACATTGGAGGAGAGGCTCATAGGTGGGGTCGGCTTTGCCCTAGAATCACAGAGGCGATGAGCTGGCTTTTTGAAATGGAGAGAGAGAAGAAAGACCAGTCATTGGGGGGCAAGAGAAGCAATGGAGAGGGAGACAAGTAACGGAGGATACTTTGCAAGAGTTTCAAACTTGTAACTTAAACTGAGAGAGAGGAGCACAAGAGGAAGTGAGAGAGAGATGAGAACGAGATAAATGAGTACAAATTGGAATAAGAACAAGTCTAATTTGAGTCAAATTTGAGAATCGTGACGTGGCACCCAAACTGGGTTTTGCACACCATGGTGTGCAGTGTAAGATTTTTGGATCTCCATTTAGATTTTCTAATTTTTCCAAAGATGCAAGTTCCTACATGAATTAAATATGAGATTTAAGTCTTGAGTATATATTAGAAAGTGAAATCGTAAGTTTGTTGTAAAGCTTGTAGTTGTTGTGTGATTCTGAAGATCTCAGGTGACCAATTTATAGGCATATGAAGCTTCTTTTTCAAATTTCAAATTTTCAACATATCATGCACATGCGCAAAATACAATTAATCATATTTCAAATTTTCAATTAATCATATTTCAAACATATCACACACGTATGAGAAATGAAAACCAATCATTACTTAAATTGCAAACATATCATGTGAAAATTCTCAATCAATTATCTTTCAAATTTCAGACTTTTAATCATATCGTGGACACGATGAAGAATGACAATCACTCTTTCCAATTTCAAATTTCAAATTTTTAATCATATCATGCACATGTGAAAAATAATTTGTAGTCTTAACCTTTTTTCAAATTTTGAAAGAGATGAACAAAAGTACTCTTAGAGCTTCGTCTGTAAGCTTATTCCTTTTCTTGCTTATACATGATTTGTTGATTTCCTTGGTCTTCAAGTCTTCATAATGTGGACAACTCGAGACTCTTCTATGCTTGAACTCTTTTATTATCATTAAAATCTATAGCTAAAGATGCAATTATATAAAACTTGAAACCTTAGGTTCAACAACCACTTCTTCAATCCCCGTAAAGAGTTAAAACCATCTCAACTTATCTATACATCCAAACATATATTGAAATGAGACTTACAAACTTTTATACAACTCACTTAAACATCTTAACTCGAATTATTTTACTACTATTTACATAATTATGAGATACGACAAGTGGTCAAACATGCCCATAAATTGAGGGATATTATCAACACATAACAAAGCCAAGTTCCATCCTACATTACGAGACTTATGATGTGTAAATACAAACTAACATAAACATTGTCAAAAACTACTTTTTCAACAATTTCTTCTTTTTCACATGTCATCCTAGGCTGCTGTAAAATATTTTTTTCAAGTTCTTCTATAGAGCAGCCTTACACCGCACACCTCTGCCAGGTAGGATTTTATTTTTTTTTAATTTTTTTTGTAACCTAAACTAAACGCACATTTCATTTTCTCCATTTCTCCAAATTACCGATTCAATCCTGATTTCTTGTGAATACATTTTTGAGTTTTTATCTCCAAATGAAAATGTTATTTTCTTGGCTTATCCACATTCATTCGTCTTCTTTCTTACCTTCTTTCTCTTTTTTTCCAAGACTCTTTTTGTCACCAATGTGAACTTTAAATCTCCGCCATGAATCATGAAGACCAAGAATTCAATTAGAAGAGAAAGAACAACAATAGCTCAGATTTTCAAATTACAACTAAGAATCAAGAACTCAACAAAGACGAATATTTGGATGCGAGGGGGGTTTCTCTTCAATGTTGATTCGAATTTTCAAGATCGATAGAGAAAGGGGTGAAGTTTGAAAGGGACACACAAGGGAGAGACTCACAGATGGGGATATCTTTGCCCAATAATTAGGAAGGGGATGAGCTGGGTTTCTAAAATTGAGAGAGAGAAGAGAGACTAGCAATTGACAGGCGATAGAAGTAACAAAGAGAGGCGCAATTAATGGAGGAGACTCTGCAAGAGTTTCGAACTAGTTAACTGAAACTAAGAGAGAGAAAGGAGCACATGAGGAAGTGACAGAGAAAGGAGCACGAGAGAGAGGAGTACAGAGCATAACATGAATGAGTGTGATTTGAGACAAATCTATGAACCTTGACGTGGTGCCCAAGCCAGGTTTTCCACGTCGCGGTGTAAAATTTTTTGGCCTCCATTTAGATTTTCTCATATTTTATTTTCTAAAACTGAAAGTTGCTACATGATTTAAATATGGGGTTTTGTAACGCATGTCTTTGTGGTGAGATTTTAGAAAATAATTTTAGAAAAATGATACGAGAATTACTGATCATTTTTAAAACTTTTTCCTTCCCTTCCCAGGATTTAAAAGATTCTACAATTAAAATTTAAAACTTGCATTTATAACTCTAAGAGTTAGTTTTGCAACAAAAATTGTTAAAATAAAATATAAGTTCTTTTACAAAAATAAGATTTCATATATTACACAAAAGGTATAGGCTTTCGTCACCTTTTCCTTGAGCCATGTATGTCCTGATACTTCGTCCTCATTTCATTCCTGGGTGGGACACACATAAAAACAATATGAGTTGAATACTCAATAAGCATTACTTTATACTTGTAAAAAGATAAGAACATAAGTTTTCATTCATGCATTCTCACTCAAATACCTACTCAAGTGGGTGATTCTGCTGCGAAGGGTGGTGGATGTGGAGCTATGTTGGGTCTCACGGTGACTGGTCGACGGTGACTTAACGGCAAGCTCGCAGAGCTGCACATGGTGGCGCAATTAGCGGCGTCATGGAGAGGGAGAGAGGGGCTATGACGTGGTGGAGGGAGGGGAGAGAAAGAGAAGAGGGAAAAAGTGAGGGAATTAGGGTTCCCTTGGGAAATTTAATCCTAGCCCTACTACTTAGGGTTCCTAATTTTGATATAAGGGTGGAGATTTAAACACTTAAAATAAACTAACTAAAAATAGGAATTAAAATAGAAATGTCATAGGATTAATTTAAAATCCAACTTTAATTCTAAACATATAATCTTTCATCATAAAATAAAATGATGAAGTTTGCTAAATATTTTTAAGAGAATAAAATCATCTAAATAAGTAGAGTTTTTAACATAAAATAAAATGATGAATATTTAATAATGCTCTTAAAGAACTAAAATCATTTAAATAAAATGATTTTCTAAAACTATATATTAATTTTGGGGCTCCAAAAATATAAAGAGACTTACTTTCAAAATTGGACTTGGTTCAATAACACTAAAAATATCCCATTTAAAATAATTTTAGACATTTAAAATATTTTAAAGGAGCAATGCTAGATACAGTCCCCATTTAGGGACTGCAATGTAAGCCTAGGCTATTTTAACTTTAAAATTTTTTAAAATTACAAAATTATCCCTCCTAAAATTATGTTTTCTCTCATTTAATAATGTACCTGCATATGCAGTCCCCACTTGAGGACTGCAAATAAAATTTCTCATTTCAAAAACTTTAAAACACTAGGCTCTCTTTAAAAATCATCTGCCAATTTAAAACACAACTTAAAGATTTAAAACACAAAGGCAAGACTCATGACCAATCGAGAGAAAATGAGTGGTTGGTCATAGATTTAATCTTTGAGTATATATTTAAAAATGAAATTGTAAGTTCTTTCCAATGTTCGAGTAGAGAGACTGAAGCTTTGATAAATAATATTTGTAAAACTTGTAGTCGTTGTGTATTTTGAAGATCTCAAATGAGTTATTCATAGACATGCAACTTCATTTTCAAATTTCAAACATATCATGCACAGTAAAAAATGACAATCAATCATTTTTCAAATTCCAAACTTACAAACATATCACGCACATTTGAAAAATAACAACCAATCATCTTTTAAATTTCAAATTTCAAGCTCTCGAAAATATCATGCACATGTAAAAAATCTTAATCAATCATCTTTTAAATTTTAAATTTCAAACTTTTAATCATATCATTCACATATTGAAGAATAACAATAAATCATCTTTCAAATTTTAAATTTCAAACTTTTAATCAATTATCTTTCCAATTTCAGATTTTAAACTTTTAATCATATAATGCACATGTGTAAAATGGAAAATGATTTTTCATGAGTATGTTAAAAACATTTTTAGGTTTTAACCTTTTTCCGAATTTTGAAAGAGATGTACAAAAATGCTCTTAGAGATTAATTTGTAAGCTTGTTCCCTAGCCTGCTTATACTTGATTGGTTAATGTCCATCATATTGAAGATTTCATTATGTAGACAACTTGAAACTCCATTATGCTTGAACTTGTTTTTTATTATCAAAATTCATAAGTAGAGATACAATTATATAATACTTAAAACATTGGGTTCAACAACAACTTCTTCAATTATGTAAAAAGTTAAAATCATCTCAACTTACCTATACATCCAAACATATATTAAAATGGGACCCACAAACTTATAAAAAACTAACTTAAAAATTTTAACTTAAATCATTTCATTACTATTCACATAATTCTGAGATACGCCAAGTGCCTAAACATGCTCAGAAATTGATGGATGTTATCAACATACAATAAAGCCGAGTTCTATCTTACATTACGAGATTTGTGATGAGTAAATACAAACTAACATAAACATTTTCAAACACCACTTCTTCAAAAACTTATTCTTCTTCGCATGTCATCTCGGGCTGCTATAAATTATTTGTTTTGAGTTATTCTATAGAGCAACCCTCCACCGCACACCTCTGCCAGGTCAAATTTTATTTTTATATTTTTTAAATAACAAAGGGGACTCTACAGAAGTTTCAAACTTGTAATATAAACTAAGAGAGAGAGGAGCACGAGGGAAAGGAGTACAAGGAGGAACATGAATGAATATGATTTGATACAAATCAAAGCACCTTGACGTGGTCCCCAAACTGGGTTTGCCACGTCACAGTGTGCAGTGTAAATATTTTGGTCCCCCGTATAGATTTTCTTATTTTTCCAAAGACGGAAGTTTCTACATGACTTAAATATGAAATTTAGGTATTGAGTATATATTAAGAGAATGAAACTTTGATGAATGATCATTGTAAAGCTTGTAATTGTTGTCATTTTAAAGATTTCAAATGAACTATTTATAGACATATGAGACTTCTTTTTCAAATTTTAAACTTTCAAACATATCATGCACATGTGAAAAATGACAATCAATCATCTTTTAAATTTTTAGATTTCAAACTTTTAAACAAATCACTCACATGTGAAAAATGACAATCAATCATCTTTTAAATTTCAAATTTCAAATTTCAAACATATCATGTACATGTGAAAAATTCCAATCAATAATCTTTCAAATTTTAAATTTTAAACTTTTAATCCTATCATGCACATGTTGAAAAATGACAATCAATCATTTTTTCAATTTCAAATTTCAAGTTTTTAATTATATCATGGACATCTGAAAAATGCAAAATGATTTGTCACGAGTATATTTAAAACTTTTTTGAGCCTTAAACTTTTTTAGTATTTTTAAAGTGATGTACAAAAATACTCTTAGAGCTTCATTTGTAAACTTGTTCCCTTTCTTACTTATACTTAATTTGTTGATGTCTTTGATCTTCAAGACTTCATTATGTGGACAACTTGAGGTTCCTTTATACTTAAACTTGTTTGTTATCATCAAAATCCATAAGTAGAGATACAGTTAAATCATAAATGATACTTGAAACCTTTGGTTGAACAAGGACTTCTTCAATTTCTATAAAAATTTAAAACCATCTCAACTTAATTATACATCCAAACATATATTAAAATGAGACCCACAAACTTTTACAAGACTTAAACATCTTAACTCAAATTATTTCAATACTATTCATATAATTTTGAGATACGGCAAATGTCCAAACATGCCCAGAATATGAGGCACGATATCAACACATAACAAAGTTGAGTTCCATCCTACATTACGAGACTTGCGATGTGTAAATACGAACTGAAATAAACATCCTCAAATGCCACTTGTTTGAAAATTTCTTCTTCTCTACATGTAATCCAAGGCTGCTGCCAAGTATTTTTTCGAGTTCTTCTATACATCAACCCTATAACACTCACTTATGCCAAGTCAGATTATTATTATTATTTTTTCTAACCTAACCTAAACGCGTGTTTCATTTTTCCTATTTTCCCCCATTTTCCCATTACTCCAAATTATCAATTCAATCCTTATTTCTTGCAAATACCATAAGTTTAACGTTTTCAGTTTTTATCTCTACTCGACATTTTTATTTCATTTGCTTATCCTCGTTCTTTCGTCTTCTTTGTTACGTTCTTTCTTTCTTTTTTGTTTTTTAAGAATTTATTTGTCACCAATGTGAACCTATAATCTCCACCATGAATAACGAAGGCCAAGAATTCAATAAAAATAGAAAGAACAACAGTAACCCAGATTTCGAAGGTGAAGATGAAGATCTGGACTCAATGGGTGTTTCTCTTTTACGTCGACTCGATTTTGCAAGATAGATAGGGGGGGGGGAGTTTGCAAGGCACACATGGGGGGAGAGACTCACGGATGGGGTTGACTTTGCCCTAGAATCACAGTGGGGATGAGTTAGGGTCTGAAACTGAGTGCGAGAAAAGAGACCGACCATCGATGTGCGAGAGAATAAACGGAAGGGGAGAGAAGCAACAAAGGGGACTCTGCAAGAGTTTCGCACTTGTAACCGAAACAGTGTGTGTGTGTGTGTGTGTGTGTGTGTGTGTGTGTGTGTGTGAGAGAGAGAGAGAGAGTGGAGCACAGGAGGAAGTGAGAGAGAAGCACGAGAGAGAGGAGTACAGAGCGGAACAAGAACGAGTATTATTTGAGACAAAAATGAGAATTGTGACGTGGCACCCAGGCCGGGTTTGCCATGTCATGGTGTGCAATGTAAAATTTTTAGGTCTCCCTTTAGATTTTCCCTTCTTTTTTTTTTTTTTTCCAAAGACAAAAGTTCCTACATTACTTAAATATGAGATTTAGGTCTTGAGTACATATCTGAAAATGAAATCACAAGTTCTTTTCAGTGCTAGAATAGAGAGATTGAAACTTTGATGAATGATCGTTGTAAACCATGTAGTTGTTGTGTGATTTTGAAGATCCCAAATGAATTATTTATAGACATATGAGACCTCTTTTTCAAATTTCAAACTTGTAAGCATATCATGCACTTGTGAAAAATGATAATTAATTATCTTTCAAATTTTCAAATTCCAAACTTTCAACCATATCACGCATATGTGAAAAATGACAATCAATCATCTTTTAAATTTCAAATTTTGAAATTTCAAACATATTGTACATATGTCAAAAATCTCAATCAATCATCTTTCAAATTTTAAATTGTAAACTTTTAATCATATCATGTACATGTTGAAAAATGATAATCAATTATCTTTCATATTTTGAATTTCAAACTTTTGATCATATTATACACATGTTGAAAAATGACAATCAATCATCTTTTAAATTTCAAATTTTCAAATTTCAAACATATTGTACATATGTCAAAAATCTCAATCAATCATCTTTCAAATTTTAAATTTTAAACTTTAAACTTTTAATCATATCATGCACATGTTAAAAAATGACAATCAATCATCTTTCAAATTTCAAATTTTAAACTTTTAATCATATTATGCACATGTGGAAAATGAAAAATGATTTTTCTTGAGTATATTAAAAACATGTTTGAGCCTTAACCTTTTTTAGAAGTATGAAATAGATGTACAAAAATACTCTTAGAGTTTCAATTGTAAGTTTGTTTCCTTTCTTGCGTATACTTGACTTGTTGATGTCTTTAATCTTCGATACTTCATTATGAGGACAACTTGAGACTCCTTTATGTTGTTTGTTATCATCAAAATCTATAAGAAGAAATATAGCTAGATGATACTTGAAACCTTGGGTTCAATAAACACTTCTTCAATCCCTATAAAAAGTTTAAACCATCCCACTTACTTATAAATCCAAACATATATTAATTCACTACTTTTCATATAATTATGAGATACTCTAAGTGTAAAAACATGCCCTAAAATTGAGGCACGTTATCAACACAAAACAAAGTCAAGTTCTATCCTAAATTACGAGACTTTTGATGTGTAAATATGAACTAACATAAACTTCTTCAAACATCACTAATTCAAAAATTTCTTCTTCTGCGCATGTCATCCCAGGTTGCTATAAAGTATTTTCTTTTTTATTTCTTCTATAGAGTAATCCTACATGGCACACCTCTGTCAGGTCATATTTTTTTTTTCCTTTTTTCGAACATATTCTAAACACTCGTTTCATTTTCTACATTTTTCAATTTTCTGAAATTACGGATCCAATCCTGATTTCTTGCAAATACAGTGAGTTTTTCATTTTGACTTTTTATCTCTACACCACATTTTTACTTCCTTGGCTTATCCTAGTCACCAATGCGAACCTAGAATTTCCACCATGAATAACAAACACCAAGAATTCAATAAGAGAAAGAACAATAGTAGCCCATTTTTTCAAATCATAAATGAAATTCAAGAACTCATTGAAGATGAAGATCTGGACGTAGATGGGGTTTCACTTCAACGTCAACTCGATTTTGAAAGAGAGATAGAGAAAGGGTGGAATTTGCAAGGGACACATGGGAGTAGAGACTCATGGAAGGGGTCAGCCTTACCCTAGAATCATGGAGGGGATGGATTGTGTTAATGAAATTGAGAGAGAGAAAAGAGATCAATCATCACCGGGAGAGAGAAGTAACATAGGGAGAGAGAAGTAATGGAGGGGACTCTACAAGAGTTTCAAACTTATAACCTAAACTAAGAGAGAGGGTAGCATAAGAGAGAGGTGTACAAGGCGGAACGAGAACAAGTGTGATCTGAGACAAATCTGAGAATCATGACATGGTGCCTAGACTGGATTTGCCACATCACGGTGTGTGGTTTAAGATTTTTGAGCTTCTGTTTAGATTTTCTCATTTTTTCCAAAGACGCAAGTTCCTACATGACTTAAACATGAGATTTAGGTTTTTAGTATATATTTGAAAATGAAATTGTAAGTTCTTTTCAATCCTTAGAATAGTTTTTTTTTTTAAAAAATTTCTCTCAACAATATGTCAAACAGTGATTAAGTTATTTGTTGATGGCACAGTATACTAGTAGTTGTATAATGTAACCTAATGAGTACTTTTTCATCCGAAGAGAGCCATACCTCAAATTATCACCTTAAAATTTATATTATGTTGGACGGTTATCTCTCTTCTTCCTTTTTTTTTTAAAGAGGACGGTACCCCAATTTTTTTGATTACCTTCGCTTATGGTGGCAAAATACCTTGTACATGTAGTGAAACTTGGGGGTTACAAGGAGAAAAATAAAGGCCCAAACCCAAGTTCCTTAAAAGAAATAAAGACCCTATATAGATATTACAAGAAAATAAGGAAAAACCTATAAAGTTTAATGCCTAATAGTAGAAAAACCTACACGATCTAGAGAGAACAGGGCAATCATATGCTTAGGGAGTTGAAATAAAGATGAAAAACTTATCATATGTCCCATGGTACCATAATTTGCTAGACTGTCTGCTAGCGCATTACCTTCTCTGTAGACATGATTAATACTGAAGGGAAAATCATTCTTGAAATGTAAAATATCATCCCACACGGTTGAGTAATTCCATGGGGAGATGAGCCTTTACTGAACCAATTAACCACAATGAGAGAGTCGGTCTCAACAATCAGATCAGTGATGCTCAGCTCATAACACAAAGTTAAAACCAAATCTTAAGGTAGACAATTCCGCAAAAGTATTAGTACCAACACCTAAAAAATAAGAGAAACCAGCAATGATAGAGTAATTGTTGGAACGTAAAGCACCACCATAATCAGCAGGCCTAGGATTACCTTTTAAGGCATTGTCATTATTCAGTTTAAGAATGCCCAAGGGAGGCCGAATCCATTTGACCAAGATAGGTCTTTTTTCCCTAATAGTGATAAGAGAGATAAGCAAAAAATTGAGAACATCAGTATTGATGTTAGACACAATATCTTAAGGCTTAACCAAAAGGTTTAGGTCCCAGAGCCATTTCTTAATCTTACCAAGATAAATAATGAGAAATTTACCCTCATTAAAACCCGTGACATCTTTAATGATATTCTTCCTAGTGTTTGGGGTATTTTTATGCAGTAGGAACGCACTTTTAGAGTGATTAATCGTTTGCCTTGAGATATTCTCATATTGAGAAATGAAAGCCATAAGAGTTTGGAGGCTTTTCTTGGATCCATTTGTGAAAACTAAAAGATCATCAACAAAGAGGATGTGAGTGATAGGTTGGCAACCACGAGGTATCGCATAAGGAGCGGTATGCCCGTCAATCTTTAGCTGATGGAGACCTCTACTTAACGACTCTTCACTAAGAATAAAAAGAAAATGGGATAAAGGGTCTCATTGTCTAACCCTTCTCCTAGCCATGAAATAGCCGGCATGAGTACCATTGAGGCAGATGGAAAAAGTAGACTCAGAGAAACAATGAAAAAGAGAGACCGCACTTGCGTGAAAAACCAAACGTTGACAGAATACGAGAAAGATAGGCCCAATTGACTCTATCAAAAGCATTCGCCATGCCAACTTTAAGCATGACATTATCACCACGAGTATTTTTAGCCAAGCTATGAGCAATTCCTCAGCCAAAGCAATACTATCAGTGATGACTCTCCCTTCAACAAACGCGCCCTGATGCTCAGAGCTAATCTTAGACACAATAGCAAGGCGAGAAACCATGATCTTGGAAATGATTTTATAAGAGATTTGACATAAACCAATTGGCCTAAATTCAAAGAGAGTGGTAGGCTTATCAGTTTTAGGAATTAAAGTGATGAAAGTGTGCTTGTGAGAATGGGAAAAGACCCCCTTGGAAAAATTCAACCACAACCTCTAGAAGATCCTTGCAGATACTTGACCAACATGCAATGTAGAAAGAAGAGGAGAAACCATCAAGACCAGGAGTAGAGTCCATAGGAATGCTCCAAACCATTTGTTTAACCTCTTCAATAGTTGGACTTCTAAGCAAAAAATCATTGTCTTCATTAGACACAATATTGGGGATATGATTAAGCAAAGGGGTAGCCTCCTAAACAGGTTCAACAGTTAGTTGAGTATGAAAAAATTCAACAGCCGCAACATGAACGATATTATGATCATAAGTAGAAATTCCATCAGGGAGAGTGAGAGAAACAATGCTAGATTTTCTGCTTTTGTGAGCAGCCATCTGATGGTAAAAATTAGTATTTGTGTCGCCCTCTAACAACCAATATATTCTAGAATGTCGTAAAGTAATCTCAGTAGCTTGTCATCGTAATCTTTTTCTAATTTTTGGAGAGAGGTAAGATCATAATCAAGATTGGATTGTTGTAAAGTAATCTCAGTAGCTTGTATATTGTCCCTCAATAAAGCAAGGGTTTGAAGAAGATTTCCAAAAATAGAAAAATTCCAATTTTTTTTTAAGGGGTTTCAATTTAAAGACCATTTTATGCATACCAAACAGATGATAGGGTTGGTTCCAACTAAAGTGAACATAATCTAAAAAATCTGGGTGTTTAGTCCATATTCTTTGGAGTTTAAAAGAAGATGGACCCCGTTTTAGATCTTTTTTATTTTAGATTAAAAGAGGGCAGTGGTCAGAATGGTTTCTTTCTAAGCGAGTGAGAGTAACATGAGGGAAATGAGAATGCAAAGATTGGTTAACAAGAGCACGGTCAAGTCTTTCCCAAGTGTAGATACCATCCCAACGACAAGACAAAGTGAATTTAGAGCCCAAAAATGGAAGGTCATAGAGAGAATTACTGTCAATGAAATCAACAAAATCGGCTTTAGCAGAGGAAAGACGAGGTGGGCCCCTTATTTTTTCTTCATCCGATTTTATTATATTGAAATCACCTATAGTAATCCATGGCATTATCAGAGGTCTCAAAATAGATAAAGAATCCCATAAAGATTTTGTAAGTATGGGATTGCATTTAGCATAAACAATAGATACCATGGTAGAGGTATCATTCCAAACAACATTTAGAGTGATATGTTGTTCGGAAGATAAAATAACATAAATATGTAAAACATCCTTAATACAAATCCGACTTTACCACCATTTTCCTCATTGGAAAAAATCTAGTGTAAACCCAAGGTTTTTCCAATATTTGCAACTTTAGAAAAAAGAATCATAGGTTCTAAGAGAGTAGTAAAAGACAGTTTATAGAAATTAACTTAGTGTTTCAAAGGACGCATAGTACCTTTGTTAGCAACACCACGAACATTCCAAACTAGAAAAGCATTCACCAATCTATTATCTGAGTTTTTGTGTTAGGGATTACACCAGTTACATGGGTAACCCTTTTACCTTTATTCTTGACAATGTTTTCCACAATTTTAGAATAAGAGTGAGTTGTTTTCATTGAATGGTCACCTTCCTCTGGTACAGCCAAACAGGTGCTATACAGAATATTATTTCTCTTCCTTCTTTTACATAAAAGAAATGTAAATGACAAGCCCTAAACAAGGTTTCAAAAACCATTTCGTTCCTGCCTAAATGGCCGGAATATGCCGTGTCGAAACAGTAATCGACACGGTGTATGGGTTTTCCATTTCGACTTAAATTTTGGCCGTTTCAGCCTTTTTCGGTTCATTTCGTTTTGGCTGGAATGCACATTTCGTTCCAAAATTGGGCTAAATAAAAATTTGAGAAATATTCCAAAAATGAATGGGCGAACTTGTAAAATTGCAAGCTTTTATTCTACCCTGCAATATCTCTTCCTAAATTCCTTCCAGTAGTTTTTACTTTTCTTGAATTCCTACCCAAATTTCTCTGCCTTTCTACCAGCAGCTCAACCTTCCAAATCCAAACTTCTAATTTATGGCTTCAAGTTCAAGCTTCCACCACAACCACGGTCTCTCTCTCTCTCTCTCTCTCTGATGGGTTCATTAATTTATTTTGTGGTTTGAACTTTTGAACTTTGAACTTTGGAAACCATGCTTGTAAAATGTTGTCCACCAAACCATACATTGAAATGTACTGGTACCAAAATATTTCATTCCAATAACTAATTCGAAACATCCAATAGAACAGAATTCAAAATTTTGGCCCAAAAGATACATGCCTCACGTAGGCTGTGTAAAAAAGTGGATCCCACAAAAAAAAAATGTTTTTCACACTTTTTATGATGGGGGGACACTTTTTTATGAAAAAACTTGCGTGAAACTTGTACACTTAGAGCTTGTATATATAATGATTCTTTACAGAAAATATTATCACTATTGTCTTTTTCAAATGAAATATTTGCAATGAATTCAAATGTCATACGGAAGTTCACATCGCCAGACATGGAGTTAGTGTGGGAACTCAAACTTCCACATCGTCTCCCTCGCACAAGGCCAGGTAAATATGTGGCGTGGACTAAGCCTCCTTCTTGCTAGTTGAAATTGAATTGTGATGGTAGTTGTAGGGGAAATCCGAGAAATTCAAGAGGTGGAGGAATTATTCGAGATTACCGGCAGGGTGTTAGCGGCTTTTTCTAGTCATTTCGGACAAGGCACGAATAATAGTGCGGACCTCAAAGCAATTCTCGAAGGAATTCGTTTGTGTAAACGGCTTCGATATTTGAATGTGATCATTGAAAGTGACTCGCGCATTGTCGTCGATTGGCTTCGGAATGGTACATGCTCTTTATGGTACCTTTGGAATTTTTGGGAGGATTTGGCAGTGATAGAAGGGGTGAATTTCATGGTGCTTCATCAATATAGGGAAGGGAATTGTGCAGCTGATTTTCTTGCTATAGAGGGGGAAATGGGCATTAACGTGATTTACAAAGAGTGAGCTTCGCTACCTCATCTCCTTAAGGGGATTCTTTGTTTGGATAGGTGGGGTCTCCCCCCTCCTTTCGTACATAGGCATTTTTGAGTTTGGTTTTGATTCAAGCTTAGGCTCGGTTTAGAGTGATTTGGTTTTATTTTAAAGCTGGTTGAGACTTCTTAAGGGGTTTTGATCGGTTTTGTTTTTGTTTTGGGAGGCATGTTTAGAATTTTATGGGTTTTGGTGGTTGGTCGCTTGAGTTGGTTCCTTGTAAAGTATTGTTTGTCTTGATTGTTACCACAGTATTCATCAGCCATAAGTGAGGACTTATCAATAAACTTGGGACGGGGATGCTATGTGGGTGGCTACCAGCTCTTCAATAAAAAATAAAAATAAATGTTCTTCTTCTCTTAAATATAGGAAATCAAATGATCATTTATATACGTTAAAATAAATCATAACAAATATATTATTTTATTTATAAACAAAAACGAACCAAGCATTCATTTAACTAAGATTATTGTGAGTCATGAGAGAAAAATAGTTGAACTCATGCCTAGACATATTTATGGAAAATAACTGGGAAAAAAAAAAAAAACTATAGCTCATATTATGAAAACAGACACCATTGAGCGTAAATAAACATTAAATGATTAAAATATCGAATAAATAAAACTTGGTCTCAACCAAATATAATCATTCAAGTTAAAGAAAATAAATATTTCATGATTAATAAAATATATCGGAATAGATACTAAATGATAATATTTTATTTAAATCAGTGAAATAATGCATAATTAAGGTCCTGCATTGTTATGGCTTTACGTGCTCCGCGTGTTCTAACCACATTCTTGTTGGTTCTGTCCGTTTACTCCGGTTGACCTCAATTATATTGAGTCCCACTGTATTTCGGGCCAACGGACCATTTCTGGGCCCCCATGATCAACTATGGGCCCTTTTTATGATTATAGGCCCAACAGACCGGAAGCGGTTATGAGGGCCGAAATTGTAGACGTTGAGAACATAACATGGTGAGTTGGGGATTTTTAGAGTATTTTGAGTTCTTTTACTCAACCGTTCTATACTACATATATGTTTGAAAGTAGAAAATAAAGAATTCTTCTATTCATCATTCCTATATCATATATTATATATAATTTTTTATTTATTTATATTTTTTTTTGTTTTATTCTTGCTCAACTAAAGGAATTTTTCTACTCATCATTCATACACCACACATTTGATAAGAGAAAACAAATAAAAAAAATCGTGTGTGGTGTGTGGTGTAGGAATGATGAATAGAATTTTTTAAAAATAAAAAGATAAAAAAATAAAAGCAAGGTGTGTGATGTAGGACTGCTTAAAAGAATTTTTCTTTATCAAAATCCCTTTAGGTAATGATTTTTGAAACCTAATCTATATCAACTATTTTCTTACTACACTCGTTAAATAATATTTAAAGCTGATATCATATTCTCACGCAAATAATATTCTATCTGGTGTTTGATAATGAGTTTATTGTTTTGCTTATTTTTATAGTAGGTAAATTTGGTCACACATCTCGTGTTATACGTATTAACTTCTGATAATTTTTTTATGGTAGGTAAATTATCAAAAAAGTATGCATTATAAATTATGATAAATTAAATAAAATAATTTTATTTGATAAAAATATGAAATATAACCGATAGATCCGTAAAATATGATGAAAAATAATTCTAAACAAGACAGAAAAAAGAATGATATTAGCAAAAAAATGAAATAGACCAATGCTAATGCTTTGACATAATTATGACAATATATAGCACGTAAGGAATGTTAGTGCCTTATTTGAAGCATCGTATATGACAGCCTGGTTAGAGCCTAGTTAGAGCATTGACGATAGCCTAGCTATTGTTAAGTCTAAAATTTGATTAAAAATTGAGGTTTTGGTTAAAGTCAAAGTCATTTGAGAGGTTAATCCACATTGGACTATCGATCCAAAAATTAAAATAATAATATAATATTAGATATTTTAATAATATTTTTTTTATATTTTACAAATATACTTTATATATTAATTAATAATTTGATTTTTACATAAAATTATTATTTTCTAACTATTTTTTTTTCAACATAATTATCTAATAGCAGCTATTAAGAATATTTTTAAAATAAAATATTATTTTAACGATCAATAGTGACCGACCAAATTTTGACTACTCTAATATAAAGTACTTTAAAATTACTTAATCAAAATTTGGGTAGACACCGAAATTTGGCTAGCTAGGATACAATGCTCTCAGGCGGCCTTAAGAAAGAAAGCAAGAAAGTCGTGTACGACAAACTCCTCATATTCAATGGATTTTTCTGAGGCTTTACGTAAGTTGGATTGATTTGAGAGTTTGAAATTAATTCCTGATATTCAATGGATTACGTGCTGAAAACGTTATCAGATCAGGAATTCAAACTCTCAAATTAATAATCCAACTTAAATAAAATAAATAAAGTTGTTGACTTCTTGTTAGAGCCAGCAGTTTTATTTATTATTTGGGTTTTTGATAACGCACTATAAAAAAAATAAACTTTTATAATTAATTTATTATAATTAAAAGATTTTTTGTAATTAATTTTAGTTATAAATAGTCATTTTATTAAAATTAATTGATCACAAATAAATAATTTTCTTATAATAAAGGATGTCCTAATTAATTAATTGATTGATCTTGGCATTAATGTAGCAATTAATACTTAGAAAATTGGGTAAACTTTCTTGTAAATCGTCTAATCTATTGAATTAGCTTTGAGACTTTCTACAATTCTACTTTACAAAAGTATCAAGCTGCTTAGGTAATTAGAAGAATTGCTGGATTAATTATATTTTGTTTATTGCATTATCAATATAATTAATACTTTTATTTTCATGTGGCCTTTTCTAATATTGAGCCTAATCTTGATCATGAAGCGAAGACTTGGAAGAGATCATGACTCTTGCAACTTAATTAGAACATATATAGATCAACAGAAAACTAGAGATCATGAGGTGGCCGTCCTTTTCCCCTATTATAACGATATTCTCTCTGCAATCGATATATATTAAACTCGTGAAAATTCAAAAGGCCAGCCGGGGGATTGAGTGACGTCTAAGAACATGGCTGATTTTGGTCGTTTCTTCAATTGTAACGATCAAAATGGAGGTGATTCATGAGTTATAGTATTCACGTTTCTTATAATTAATCACTTCTACGACAAGTAGTACTGTTTGGATCGATTTCACGATTTTAATCCCTCGGCCGGAGTGAAGAAACTGATCATCGTCCTTTGTGCATGATCATCACGAGGCGGAGATCATGAGGCCGACATGCATGATCTCCTCGATCCAGGCCGTCCTGATCTCCTTTAAGATCCTGATTTGGTCTTTAACCGTCGTCATCATCTTCATGATCTTTATTCACATTTTCTAGCTTTCTTCCAGCTGATCATCTACTTAATTCTGGTAATTCATCATGCATGCAGATGTGTACGTAGGATACAAGTTAAATTATAAAAATTTTATTTTTCTAAAATTTGAAATATATATATTTCTTTTACCTATGGAGTTTTTTTTGATAAATTCTTTTCACCTATAAATTTTTTATAATCTATTTTTTTTTGTGTTTTTGCTGAATATTTCAATTTAATATGATCAATAACATCATGGAAAGTGTGGCTCAAGTACCTTATAAATACAAATTTCAATGAAAACGTGCTCACTTTGATACTGACTCGATCAACTTGACAGCTAGCAATCATGCGTCGGTTTGATAAAAGATGTTCTTTCAAAGTAAAGTAGCCAACGGGCCAGTTACGTTTGACTAATTAAATCAATGATAGTGATTCAACTCAATTTATTGGATCAGATTATTACATTTATATATGTATATTATAGTGGAAAGAAAAACAAGTACAGTTTCTAGCTTCTGATCATGGCCGACGGGCGTCTTTATTTTATCAGTCAGCAGTCAGCAGTCAGCAGTCAGCAATATTGATCAGTGCCCTCTTCCCGCAATCAGTGGCACCTTAATTTTATCTCCTTGGGCGCGGTTTAAGTCCAAGCTAGGCATGCAGCTTAGCTTGCACTCTCTTCTTCTAACTTGTGGAAACTTGCACGCAATCCATGCATCAGGGAGCAAATCATGGGTATGACATGGAACGTGAATTTAACCTTTTACAATCTAGGAATCATAATTTCCTCAGCTGATTCGACCTGACACACACACACACACACATATATATATATATATATGCATGAAACACCAACATAGTTGATGCTTGTTCTTAAGATTTTCACAGTACTGTTGGGTACCGCGCGTTTTCTCTTTTAATATTTTCATTTTTTTTATATGAAGGTACGAGGTCGGCTCGATCGAGGAAATCACCAAAGTACACGAAGATTGAGCACGCCTGAAGGCCGTAACATTCAGTTTTAGGAGCGCTAGCTGCTGCAATCACAGACCATTTTTTTTTTTTTTTTTTCTTGAAGCTGGGGTTAGAAATTAGTGACTGTACATAAAAGGGTGATCATGAAATCGAGCAATTATGAGAAACAACATAAACCTAATACGTTGATGATGCTGTGGAATAATGGGCCAGGAGCAATGCATAATAATAATATGCATTTTACTGCAACACGTTGGCAACCCATAGTTATAAAGAAGAGATCAGTTGCAACAGCTGCTGTGATCTTCCTCATCCTTGTCTGTTCCATGGTTTTTGCAGGCTGGATTGATGCTGTAAGTCCTTCTGATCATTTTCAACCATATATTTTCATAGTATATTCTTATATATCTTGGCATATATAGTTATCAAGTGTCTTGCTGTATATGGTTTTTTCTTTTGCATCGCTTAGCTAGGATGAAGCTTAATTAATTTCAAACATTAGCCATCCCAAAACAAAGCGTTTATAAACGTTTAAATATTTAATTAGATATTTAATAACCTATTAAAAAATAGAATTGATAGTATTAATCAATTACAAATATATTTATGCATTGTAAAAATATTTGTAATCAAGAAAATTATAAAAAATTATGATGCAGGCCGATGATGTGGATCATGAGCGTGTAGACTCACGACCTTGATCAGTCATGCACCATGGTCAATCAAATTGGTCATATCTCATACATGGAATGGCCCAACCTCGTAGGTGAATGCGTGTAGGGTCAGTCACCCAAATGGAAAAGGCAGACAATAATAATAATAATAAGTCATACTTTTTATATTTTTATTACTAGCTAACTTTGCTGTTCATTAATCTATACATCACACATCACATTTAATTTTTTTTTATTCATACTAAATTAATTGAATTCTTCTAATTATCATCTTTACATGACCACATACTTGTTAAGAAAAAAAATAAAAAAAAAATAATTATGTTTGATGTATATAGTATGTATGTAAAGTGTTTGAGACTCTATATGGGTAAAAGTTTTTTTTTTAGGTGTTTGGAATGACTGAGTAAATTTTTTTATTATTATTATTTAGGTTGATACACGCGTACGTAACATGTGGACACTTGGATTAATTGTCTACGTCGTTGTCGTTACGTGGTACTAGCTAGATTAATGTCACATGCATCATGAGTTTGTACAAAGTAATTAATGTTACTAACCGTTTTTCCGAGAATGAGTACTAAAGTTGTTGTTGTTATTGCATTTTCCTATATATATATATATATATATATATATATGATATTTTTGTCTATAATAAACGTTTTTCTTGTTCATGTGGTATATAAAAGAGCGACAACTTTATCAATCAAATTTAAGGTAAATAATATTTACAATTTTAAGATATACATGAAGTCATGCACATTCATTTAAAATAATTAAATAAATATAAAATAACTAAAATAATTACAAGTCATGCACATGCATGCCCTATTTTTTGAAAGAAATGTGCCGGCCCTTACTTGCCTCTAACACTGCTCCAAATTTAAAACCAAATTTCACATCTCATTGATGAACTGGTATTTTTTGTGTGCGTGCATGATTGGCAGTCTGTATTTTCATGTACGGTCTCCACCCAGAAACCATTAATCCTGATCAGAGAAAAATCAAACTCAACGCAAAAGCAAGAATTCCCACTCAAATGCACCAGAGGAAACCTAACAAAAACATGTCCAAGAGATTACCCGACATCCCACAAACCCAGTACCAATCCTCATGACCGTCCAGTACCAATATCAGACACAACATGCCCATCATTCTTCAGATGGATCCACGAAGATCTCCGGCACTGGAAGGGCACCGGAATCACGAGGGACATGGTGGAAGGGGCCCGGAAGACTGCCCATTTCAGGCTTGTGATCGTGGACGGGAAGGCCTACGTGGAGATGTACAGGCCGTCGATACAGTCAAGATCCATGTTCACTTTGTGGGGGATTCTGCAGCTTCTGAGATGGTACCCGGGGAGATTGCCGGACTTGGACCTCATGTTCGACTGTGACGATCGGCCGGTCGTCCGAGCGAAGGACTTTCGCCACCCAAATGCCCGCCCGCCGCCATTGTTTCGGTACTGTTCGGACGGCTGGAGTTTGGATATTGTGTTCCCGGATTGGTCTTTCTGGGGCTGGTAAAGTGGTTATATACATGCATTCTCTCTCTTTTCTAGCCTTTTTTTATTATTTAAGATTATCTCGATTTATTGCTTTTTTATTATTTAAGATTATCTTGACTTATTGCTTTTTTATTATTTAAGATTATCTTGACTTATTGCTTTTTTATTATTTAAGATTATCTTGACTTATTGCTTGTTTAACCTGAACTGTTCACAAAGTTGGTTGATTTTGACTGAATATATAGTTGAGGAAAAATCATTGACAAATTTTGAGTTAAGAGAAGACAAATCGAGAGAGAGAGGACAGATTTGTTTTATTTTTGAAAAAAAGGTAATTTGCGTTGCCTTATCATGTATTTTATATAGGGCTGAGACCAACATAAGGCCATGGGGAAGTCTGTTAGAGGACATAAAAGAAGTAACAAAAGTACCAAATGGATGGACAGGGTACCCTACGCTTATTGGAGAGGGAATCCCAATGTGGCTCCCACTAGAAGAGACCTTCTGAAGTGCAATGTCTCTGACAAAGATGACTGGAACACCCGCTTATATATACAGGTCACATATATATATATATAAATACTATTTGCATTTAAGAAAAATTTATAAAAAAAAAAAAATTTACTTTTTTACATGTTATGTTTAAAATTTTAAAATTTAAAATTTAAATTTTGAATTTAAAAATAAAACTGACAAAATAAATCTTATAAGTTAAAATATAAATAAAAATTATAATTATATATAGCACTACTGATATATATATATATATATATAACTTTTCTTGTCAATTCTAATTGTATTTTAAGAAAACAGTTTTGAAAATCACTTTTAGAGAACAAGAAATTTGTTACCTTTAAAGGGTAATATATAGTAAGACTGCTAATTATGGCATGTTGTAATTTCAGGACTGGGTGCAAGAATCTAAAAAAGGGTACAAACAATCAAAGCTAGAAAACCAATGCACTCACAGGTGCGTAGTAGTTATATATATATATATATATATATATGAAAATGAATTATTAATTCATCAATAAATATTAATTTGAAATTAATGGACTGGGACAGATATAAGATATATATAGAAGGATGGGCATGGTCCGTAAGCGAGAAGTACATTCTAGCATGCGATTCCATGACTTTGCTCATTACACCTCGTTACTATGATTTCTTTATTCGAGGAATGGCGCCATTACACCATTACTGGCCGATTAGGGACAACACCAAGTGCTCTTCTCTTAAGTTTGCTGTCCAATGGGGCAACAATCACACTCTCAAGGTTCTCTCTCTCTCTCTCTCCCCTTATTATTAAGATTTATTTTCATCTCTTCATTTTGATTCAATTTTTTTATGGAGATTTTGTTTAAATTCAGCTTAAGAAAGTTTTCTAGAAATTGTTTTGACTTTTGACTTTTGGAGTGTTTTACTTTTTAGTACGTACTACCACATCTAAAAGCTGCTTTGGGTTACTACTGTTTTTGTACTATAGAATGAAATATTTGTTAAGCACATGGTTTGTGAAATATGATTTTTATTTTTTTATCACAAAAAATGATATTCTCTAAGTGATTTGGATTTAGAAAGGGGTTGAGATAGTTTGTGAATAGTATAATAAAAGTTGAATTATTTATTATATTTGATGTGAAAATTTAAAAAATTTATTTTAAAATTTAAAAAAGTTGAATTGTTTATTATATTTTGTGTGAGAATTTAAGAAAATTATAATAATGAGATGAGATGAATTGAAGTAGATTTTGAATGCAAACAACTCCTTAATAAATAATTTTTAAGCAGTTAAAAAGATTTTATATATATATATAAGAAATAGATTTAATAATATTTAATATTTATTGTTGTTTATATATCCCAAAGATTTTAATATTAAATAATATAAAATTCACATTTTATTTTTATCGCTTCATCGATGAAAGAGAATATTTGAAATAAACAATTAAAGAATTAATTATTGAGAAAAAAAATGCGATAGCCTTTGGAACTATTCTCGAGAAGAATATTGGAAAGTTGCTAAACAAAGGGATTAGTTTTTTCAACTCATAAAAATGAGATGGGTGTACATTTTTATAATATTCCTTAATATATTTTACAGTTTCTATCTAAAGGTCGAAAACAAGATTATCTTATTGATTAACTAATGGACAGCTAGCATACCTGCATGCCCACGCCATCCATCATACTTTACTGATTCTTTTGTCACCATCCATATTGGTTCATTTATGGGAATTAGTTTCAATTCACCATGATTATATTCTTTTCTCCATTATTAATTTACTATATAATATACTTGTCACATCATTATATAACCCATAAAATTGTCTTGAATACACTAAATGATTAAGATAAGATTACGAAATTCAAATATTCATATAAAAAAATCATAAAAATCAATTTAAAATATTATATAAAATCAGTTTCACATCTGACTTGAGCCCCTGATTTTTTATTTTTTTATTTTTTTAATCTTCTTCTTCTTCTTCTTCTTCTTTTTGTGAACTTTGCAGGCTCAAGCCATTGGGAAGGCAGCAAGCAAATTCATACAAGAGGATCTAAAGATGGAGAACGTGTATAACTACATGTTTCATTTATTAAATGCATGAATATGCTAAGCTTTTGAAATTCACACCATCAATACCTCCGGGAGCGGTGGAGCTTTGTTCAGAAATAATGGCTTGCCCAGCAAATGGCACCTGGGAGAAATTCATGGCGGAATCCATGGTGAAGTCTCCAAGTGATTCAATCCCATGCACCATGCCTCCTCCTTATGATCCCTCCTCCTTACACGACCTCATCGATAAAAGTAATTGGTCCAGAAAACAAGTGGAAACATGGGAAATTAAATAAAGAAATAAATTATTTTACCTCTCAAGTTGTACCACTATTGATAAATTAAAAAATTAACTAACAATCAATTAGAGCGAGAGCCCGCTCTTAAATAAATATTGCCAAAGTCAAAGCAATAAGAACATTAAATTGCCTTTTTTTTTATATATATTTAGAAATTAAGTATTCCAACTGTTTAACATTGAGCTCTTATAAAATAAAGAGTAATGTTATATATATAAAATACCTAAATATCATATAGTCATTTTAAAAAAGAGTAGAATTTATTATTAAAAAATTAATTTTTTTATATAAATTTCATATTTATTTTTTTTTTTAAATAACTATACAATACTTATATATTTACGATTATAAATATTATTTCTCTAAAATAAATACAAGCATTCCAAATTTTATATAAGAAAGTTTTGTAAAAAGAACGGTGGAAGAAAGAAATAAAAAGGGCCATAAATACAATCATATCGTAATATCATTATAATTTATTTAAAATTTTATATAAAATATAATAAATAATTTAATTTTTTTAAAATTTTAAATATATAATAATAATATTAAAAATAATATTTTATTTAATTAATTTTTATTTTTATTTAAAATCATTTTATCTCATGCCTTTGTCCAAACGTGCCTAACATTCAAAAAGATTTCAAACCTACTTTCTCTTTTTCCAAACTGAACAGTAATCACATGGTCGGCTTCTCGATCATAGGACAAGCTGCCTCAAACGTGTACACACGTATATGTAGATGTGCATGGTTGGCACGAATTATTTATCATTTTTTCTTTTATAGCTAGTGAGATAGATGCTAGGGATAAGTACTGTAATATGGTATTTTTAAAATAGTCACGCGAATTTTATTTAAAAAACATAGATAAATCTAAAATTTATATATAAAATAATTTTTTTAATAATAAACTATATTTCTTTTAAATAAAATACGTAAAATTTACTTACTTTAAAACTGTAAGTAGTATTATTTTTCAAAATTTAATAATTCCTTATTTCTTTTCTCTAACCAATAAAATTAAGTTTGAACCCAATAAGTCACTGCATTTAGTGCTAGCTCATTAATAATTAGAATCCAGTTTTGGCAGCACCAATGTATAATTAATGCTCGTACAGCTTAATGCCGTAAAAATTATTAGAGAAATGACCTGTAGAGATGTTAAATAGATAAATTTTATATAAATTTTTGTAAAAAAATAGATTTTATCTTAAAAAAATATAAAAAAAATTATTATTTATTAATAAGACTTATTATTTTATAAAAAATTTATATAAAATTTAACTATTTAAGATTTGTATTTATCATTACTCTACTAGAAATTGACAGTCATGTTGGATTACTACAAACTGGCCGGGGGAAAAAACAAAGAAACACAGAGAGAATTTTCTAGCCAGAAGAAGTATATCTACACATGATCCTTGTTCGGCCATCTGTACGTCGACGTTGACTTAAGTTCAGCTAGCATTTAACAGATCAAAGCAATTAGTTTTCCCCGGTCACATGGGCATGCGGAATGAGTACTAATCTTTCTACATGATATGTCGTTATACAATAATAATAATCTTCTTGTTGATCAAGAAGATAAGAAGAAGTAGTAAAGGTACGTAGTTTGATCAATACGCGATGGGAGATCATCTTGATTCAGTTCGCTCTTTTTGCTCACGAGGAGGAGGAGGAGGCCGAGCTCGCTTCTGTTGTACTGGTCCTTTCTCTGCTGCCTCTCCGGGAAAAAGATGGGTTCTTGCCACCGTTTCCGCCTTCTTCTTTGTCAGCCTCTGCATCAGCATCTTCATCTATTGGAATGATGTTGCAAGTCTCTTATGGCCCTTTTTATTTCTTTCCTCCATCGTTCTTTTTCTTTCTTTTGTCTATATCAAGATCTCTGCTAACAATTGATTAATTAGCTCGTGATCGTGTGTGTGTGTGTATGTATCTGTTTTGTTTTTTTGGATATATGAACTTCTGCTTTTGAGTTGGAAGATCTTGCATGAAATTCATATCTCCTAATTATTCACTTTGGTTTTCAATCTCTTCCACAATTATTTATGATGATCTTCTTTCAAAGACGGACTGTTCCATTCATTTTTTGACTTTAATGGAGGTTGATGCAGGGTCTTCGAACTGTTTTGTTTTTGTCTTTTTACTGATAATTCTGCTGAGATCATATATATAAAATATGTAAAATACTTTAGCCATGATTACACAAAAAATAAATTTAAAAATTGATTTGATTTAATTTGACATATTAGATTGAAAAATTATTTTTATTATAAAATAGATCTAATAAATTTCAATTCATAAATTTATTTTATATTTTCTTTATATACGTAACAGTTCTCATAAAATATATATATATATATATATATACTGTACGTGGGCGCATCTGCTTTCTATTGAACAGTAATATGCTTTCTTTTGAGAGTTGGTAACTTGGTATTGCTCTAAAAAGCTCCACAGCTAAAGAATGATGTTCGATCCCTCCTCTTTAATTACCACCAACCTTCTTTAGAAATGATTGCTTGCTGCACTTGTTTCATTTTCATGGAGTAAAAGTGCGATTGAACGTGGTTTTCCCTTTGTTTGGTGGAAAGTGGAAACCGAGTCACTTTACCAAATGCAAGCTTTTGGCCTAATATATATATGTAAATGTATATATTTCTGGATTGAGAATTGGTAAAATGATGAATTGGTTTCTTTCATGGGTATCATCAAAACTACAGTACTGTGAGAAATACAAATAAACTGATTCAAGCACTTGAATTTAAAGTCGATCTATCCATTAAATTTACCATTCTAATGTCTGCTTTCTTCTGTACATGTCAGTATGATATAGCAGGTAATTACTTCTTTAGGGCGCCTCCTCCTCCTCCTCCGCCAAGTACTCCTCCAAGGCCAGCTATCAAAATCGACTTCCCATTCAATTGCACCAATAGGGACCCTGCAATAACATGCCCAACATCCAACCAGAGCGCGACATCTCAGTCCGACAAATCGTCTGCAGTGACATGTCCCCAGTACACTCGGTGGATCCAAGAAGATCTACGGCCTTGGAAGAGGACGGGAATCACGAGGGACATGGTGGACAGAGCGAGAGATTTTGCAAATTTTAGGGTGGTGATTGTGAAGGGAAAGGTTTATGTTGAGAGATACCAAAATGCGTACGAAACGAGGGATGTTTTCACGATATGGGGGATTGTGCAGCTTCTGAGGTTGTACCCTGGGAAAGTACCGGACTTGGACCTGATGTTCTGGTGTGGAGACCGTCCGGCGATCTTAAAGAGAGAACATAATCATGTCAAGCATCTGCCGCCGGTGTTTCATTATTGTGGAGATGACGAATCATATGACATCGTATTCCCTGATTGGTCCTACTGGGGTTGGTAAAGCCTCTTGATCTTCTCGTAGTAATGTCAGAGAGAAGCTATTATAGTAGTGTATATTTTGTACTCACTGCGTGATTATTTCTAGTTAATTGTTTCTAATATTCACTTGAAAAAATATATAGTCTATATGATACTACATCATATGTACAAAATAGATACATCTAATAGTGACTTCTCTCTAACATTACTTATCTATAGCTTGGCTAATATTTCATTGCTATTTATATATTCATTTGAGTTTTTTTTTGTTTTTTGGTTTGCGGTGGTTCTAGGATTGAGGTGAATATAAAGCCATGGACGATTATGCTGGAGGCCTTAAAAGAAAGCAACAAGAAGACCAAGTGGAAGGATAGAGAACCCTATGCTTATTGGAGAGGAAACCCATATGTGTCTCCAAGGAGAGGAGAACTTATGAAATGCAATCTCTCTAAGCAACATGAATGGAATGCTCGCCTCTATAGAGAAGTAATAAAAATCTCATATCTCTTGGTATTTTCATTTGTTAGTCATGTCCTTAAACGTACTGCAAGTACCAATATGCATGATGAATAGAATCGGGCGCTTTACCACATTAATAAAGGATCGATCAGATCAGAGTTTGTAAAGAAACTTTTGACACTTTCTTTTTATTCAGGACTGGGGTGCGGAACGTCAAGAAGGATTCAAGCACTCCAATCTAGAAGATCAATGCACCCACAGGTAATTTTCTCATCGATCGATATGTATTTGAGAGTTTTACTTCCATGCATTAATGCAAGTCTTTATTGATGAGACTTTCTGCTCTGTTGTATGCATATATTACAAGTGAAGATATAAAATATACATAGAAGGAGTGTCATGGTCGGTGAGTGAGAAATACATATTGGCATGCGATTCCATGACCTTGCTAGTCGACCCCAAGTACTATGACTTTTTCACAAGAAGCTTGGTTTCAAAGACACACTACTGGCCCATTAGAACCTCACATATGTGCACAGATGTTAAATCTGCTGTCGACTGGGGCAATGACAACACCGACAAGGTATGTACTAAACCTCTCTCACAAACCCCAAGGAAATGTTCGGCTTTATTTGGGAGATGGATTTGTTATGAACCTTCTCAAAATGTTCATGCGTTTCCTTCAGACATTATGTGCTTATAAAATTTGCGTGCTTCAACTTAATTTACACAGGCACAAGCTATTGCAGAAATGGCAAGCAAGTTCATTCAAGAGGATTTGAAAATGGAATTCGTGTACGATTACATGTTTCACTTGCTAAGTGAATACGGAAAGCTCTTCAAATATCAACCTACAATTCCTCCAGGAGCAGTTGAGGTATGTTCGGAAACAACATTGGCATGTCCAGGGGATGGTTTATGGAGAAAATTTATGGTGGACTCCATGGTGACGTCCCCTAAGGCTACACTTCCATGCACGATTCCTCTTTAAGCTGATTATTCAACTTTTGAAACTATTCTTGTGATCCATACAAAATTATAATTGAAGAGACAATAATGGGAGTACTGGAGATCATTGATCATGTGGCCGACTGAGTATACATATATACTGGCAAAATCTATAATAACGGGCCGGTCTTTTTTATTGTGTTTTTCTTTTTTATATTCTCGGGGCTCTAGAGTTTGAAGAAAATCTAAAGACAGGAGAAGTTTGAGTAGGAAATCTGGCTCATTTTAAAGCATGCATATAGTTGAATGGAAAATATTTGTGCCTTGTGATCACGACCAAGCTGGCTATTGTACATATTAGGTGAATGTTTCTCATTATCATTTTAACTACGTCATTTCCCCCATCGTTTACCAATCAGTTGATGTACTTACATCGAGGATAAAAGAATAATATATAGTTAAAAGAGGATTGCTAGAGATATAAAGAGATCTCACACACTGATATGGCAAGTGTGTCACGTCTCTCTTCTTCTTTCTTTCTTCTTTTTCTCTCTCTCTTTCTCCCCCCCTTTCTGTGCCTCCCCTTATCCCCCTTTCCCTCTCTCTTTGTCTCCCCTTTCCCTCCTCGCCGGCATTGTATGCCCTCTAGGGATGGTTTCCGACCACCACAGAAGACCAAAGGACAAGTCATTGGCTCAGATCTTGCCACCTAGCAGTGCGCGGTCGACAACGCACATGGTGTGCAAAATGTGGTCCACAGCCACCAACGTGCACGACTAGCTGTCATGAGCTCCAAACCCGCAGCGCTGCTTGGATTGTTGATGTCTTTTGCCTACCCTGAGGTGGTCCCCAACCACCATGGCCAGTGCAAAGAGAGGGCATGGGGAGAGGGCAGGGGTGGTTGCATGGGCGGAGGGGAGAAAGAAAGAGAAAAGAAAATAGGTGGAGATGTGGCACAAGCAAATTAGTGTGTGAGATCTTTTTGTGAAATTTCTTTATATTTATAGTGTTTTCCTAGTTAAAAAAGATGATGAGTGGTAGTTTTCAAGATTGCCGTTTTTTACAATGATTTAATCTTTCTTTTATATCATGTACAAAGCTAATAATCAAAACAAAACGCATTAGCTTTTTACCTCGTTGATTTATGAATTATGATTCAATTCATTTGTTGGTTGAGTGTGTGTTCTGAGTCATTGAGCATGGTCCGAAGTAAAGCAAATCTTGGTGCAAAGATTTGGTTTTGTGAATACATAATTATATGTTAGCTGAACCCATTAACTGGCGAGGAACTTGAATTTGAACTACTCTTCTTTGCTACCATGTCACCAAACCATGCGCAGATCATGAGCTAATACGTATCCACATATATATAATATTAGCAGTAGGGTAACGCCTATGGGACGTTTGCTTAATTTAATTAATTAAGAATATTATCATATTTAAATTATATTAAAATTTTATTTTTTTTTAAATTATTTAACAAAATTTTATCATTTATCTAATGATGAAATATTAATATTTTATAAATTAAATTTGATAATTTATTTATGATATGATATTTCTATATTAATTATCTATTTTAAATTAATTTAAATTAGTATGAAGGATTGGATTTAAATCCTAAAAACCTTTATTTTCCCCTCATTTTCTTTTTCTCCCTCTCTCCTTCCGCTCAGTTGCGTCCTCCCTCTCTCTCACGCAATCTCCTCCCTCAAGCAGTCGTGCGCCACCATGCAGTATCACTGACCACGTCACCGGCTTCCCCTCACGCCGGCGATCAAACTACACCGTCGAAGTCCCTTAGCAGCTCCTCCCTTTCCCGCGCATCTTCCCTCTCTCTCTCTCTCACCCGATCTCCTCCCTCAAGCAGTCCAACGTCGCCGTATGCCACCCTGCAGCGTAACCAACCACCTTACTGGCTTTTCCTCACGCCAGTGAGCAAACCCCACCGTCGAAGCCCCTTGGCATGTTCTCCCCTAGTCGCACGCGAGCAACCCGAAATGGATCTCGACGCACGGGTTTCAACCCATAGTGCCCCCGTTAGCCACCCCTACACCACCGCACCACTACCAGCAACCTCATCATTTGCCAATGACCCCTCATCTTCCTCTTTTCTTCCAACCGAAGCCCCAACTTCTGCCTTCTCTTTTCACGGGATCTGTTGATTTGTGATTTGTGTGGTGATTTTGTGATTTATGTGAAAATTTGCCTAGTAATTTTGTGATTTGTGTGGTAATTTTATGGTGATTTTGCTGTGAAAATACAGAGAAAGATGTAAGGGAAAGTGATGATTTTGCTGTGAGGTAGAAAGGGATGTGAGAGGAGAAAGAAAACATAAAATAAATTATTATTTATTACTATTCATCTCATCATTTATTAGACGATAGATATTTTTAAATATAAAAAAATATATTTTATATATATATATATATAGATTCTCAAAAAAATTAAAAAGGAAAACTAACTTTGGCTATGGCTGACGGATGTTACAAATAGTTGCACTGGATCAGGCCGAGGCCAGCTAGAAAACAGGAAACAGTACTAAGCCATTTAATATGGTTGGTCAACTACCGTGAATCATGTTTTATTTGTAGATAAGGTTTAGGTTGCAGCTAGACTTTCTGGCAAGGCACGTGCACGAGTTGTCGATTCTTGTGAATTATGTTTGTACTAAGTAAAAGCAACGTGCAAGGGAAGTTTGCTTAGTTTATATTTTAATTTTTTTAAGAATTATTTTTTTATTAATAAATACATAATTTTTTATTTAATTAAATAATTTTTTATTTCGTGTAATGTTATTTTTTATTTATATATTATAGTGATTCTATTTTTAATTTATATATAATAGTGATAAATATTATAGTATTTTATTTTTTATTTATATATAATAGTGATTTTATTTTTATTCATATATTTTAGTGTTTTTATTTTTTATTTATATATAATAGTGATAAATATTATAATGATTTTATTTTTTATTTATATATTATAGTGATTTAATTTTTTATTTATATATTATAATGATTTTATTTTTTATTTAAATTTAATAGTGATAAATATTATAGTAATTTTATTTATTATTTATTATATATTATTGTGATTTTATTATTTATTTATATATTTTAGTGATTTTATTTTTTATTTATATATAATAGTGATTTTATTTTTTATTTATATATTATAATGATTTTATTTTTTTATTTATATTTAATAGTGATAAATATTATAGTGATTTTATTTTTTATTTATATATTATAGTGATTTTATTTTTTATTTTTTTATTTATATTTAATATTGATAAATATTATAGTAATTTTATTTTTTATTTATTATATGTTATAGTGATTTTATTTTTTATTTATATATAATAGTGATAAATATTTTTTATTTATATATTATATTTATTTTATTTTTTATTTTATTTTTCACAATCCGCGTCACTACTCTCCAATCACATCCTGGCCGTCCACTCCAACCGAGAAGACACAACATAGAGCTGCATCCACCGTTCCCTCTCACACAGGAAAAGCACAACACACGGATTGTGCTTAGAAAGTTAAATAAACTCCCGCAACCCTCTCTCTCTCTTTCTATCTCACGGAAGGAAGTTCAGTATCTCCATTGTTTTCGGCTCAACATAGCCTCTCTCTCTCTCTCTAGATTTCTCATCCCTCCCGATCACACCGTCGGCATCTACTCTCTCTCTCTCTCTCTCTCCCATTTAATTTTCTGTCTTCTTTTTCACTTCCGACGAAGTGCTTGCAGAACTGGACCCTCTGTCGAGCTTATGGACAGATGAAATCTGGGGTTCTCTACCCAACCTGAAATCTTGATTTTTCTGGTCCGTCTCTCTTTTCCCTCTTTTCTCGCTTTGGTTTCTCTGATTCTTGTTATCCTATTTTTGGTTTCCCGGAAAGTGGAGGGCTTTAAAAGTTAAAGAAGGAATCTTCATTGAGTTGGGAGTTGGTTTTTCTTTTGAGAATTGGATATTTTGGGTTCTTTTGTTTAGCTCTGTTTTCTTGGCAACCGGGCAGAGGGGGTTTTGGGTAGTCTTGTTCGAATCTCTGAATTGTAATTGAATTATTTGAATACCATTGTTTTGGAGCTGAATTGATGTTTTCTTTTTGTCGCTCATTGTTGCACTTTTGATTGGAATCTTATTCTTCTCTCAAAAGATGGTGTCGAGAGAGGGCAGATCTGATATTTAGTGGGAATTTGTTCCATTGTAGAAAGAATTCATGGCCGCCCGAGGAGTATATCAGCAGGAACACTTTGCAGTTGGTAAGCTTTTATGTCGCTTGCGTTTTTTTTTTCAAAAATTAATTTCTAATATTCATTGGACTCTATTTGGTTGCAGAGAAACTTTAAGAATGAAAAAAGAAAAGGCAGACTTTGAAAACTGAAAGTTGATTGTTGTAGTTAGGATATCTGGTTTTAATGTTGTACGTTGACTAATTTTTCTTTTTCTAGGAGTGTTTTTTGTAGTTTGATTTCGATAGTGCTGCCCCTCCGGAACAAGCCTGGAGGAGGAGATGAAATAGTGTCACATTTATTGACGCAATAAGGATGGTAAGAGATTGTTCTCTTTCTTATTAGTTCACTGATTGTGGAAACAGACGTGTGCAATATTTAATCTTGTGCAAAATAGCTGTTGCACAAGATTCCAGTTCTTTAACAAGAATCAGAGAAAGAGAGGAAAATTGGGATTGGAAACAGCCACTTTTGTACTCCAGGTGCAAAAGTGTTTACATACAGAAGGTGGCCCTCTGAAAGTCTAGTACGTAATATAATCTAGTACGTAAAAAAAAAAATAATCTCAGTAAGGCCACTTTTGTAAGGCCTGTCGTTTTCATCTACTTGAATGTTTATAACGACAATATTTATGTAACATTAAAAGGTGAAGATTAGTGTGTATGATTGGTAAGCTAGCAGATTTAAACCTGCCTAGACATTTGATTATATAATAAAAAATAGAGACAAATTTGGATATAGGTGAACGTCTTTTAGCTTATAACCCATTTATTAATTTGACAAACAAATTAAAAATGGGTAGGTTTTTTCTTTTTTTTTTTTTCGTTTTTGCTTCTTTAAATCTGAATGTATGGTTTTTCTTGTATGGTAGTTGTTATTTTTGCTTCTTTAAATCCACTCAGCGCTTTTTTTTTTTGGTTTTTTTCTTCTGTTTTTTGTTTTCTTATCCCCTATTGGTTTTGGTTTTTTTTATAACTTTCACATATTTTATGGAATGAAACAGTACGATCTCTACTGTAACAGTACTGAAGTTATAATCTATGAAGTTATATTTTAGAATTTTCTGTAAATTTATCTCTATTTCTTTATACAATTCCTGAAGTTATATACTTGAATTGCTTGTTACAATTAAATTACTCTAGAATTTTGAATTTTATAATGTTAGAATTTTCTGTAAATTTATGTCTATTTCTCTATACAAATCCTAAAGTTATATACTTGTAAACAACAAAAAACACAAAGTTTTGTAGTTTTTTTCTTACAGAGAACATATCTATCTGGCTTGTGTTTGTGCTTCTAGACTATACATATGCTATAAACATTAGATAGACTATAATCCCAAAACATAGGTAGACCATAGATATACCATAAACACACAAAAGTGGGTAGACTGACCTTTTCGATGATTCCTTCAAACTTTATCACCACTGCAGTACTTGTAGACAACTGATTTGAGAGAAACAGCCTATAGGAGAAAAGATAAACTGTGAAAATTCTGTTTAGAATTTTTTTTCATTCAAATAGTTAAACATAAAAGATTGATAAAGAAACAAAATATTACCTCAAATCCAGCAGAATTTGTGTATGCAAGTCTCTAATAGCTTCCACGAGTGAAGGAGAAACAGGGGAATGATGAATACAAACTGGAGAAACAGGGGGAATGATGAATACAAACTCAAGGGAAACGGGGGATTTCTTCGGCTCGGCTAGGAAGAATTTTTTGAGTTATTTTAGGAGAATAGTATTTGATATTATTTCAATTTTATGTATTTGTATTTTTTTATATGTAATTATTAATTGGGACTTGTAACGTCAAGTGCAGAATATAATGAATCAAATATAATGAATCTCAGAATGATATGGATGCATTTGAATCGTCAGGAACTGTTAAAAAGAGAGAATTTAAATCATTCGTTCAAAAATCAACTGTTGATTAATATATTTATTTTTCATAATTTAACAACCAATAAATGGTAATAAATGGTATTAAAGCGTTAATAGATGGGCGGCATCATCTGACTTTAAATACGGATGGCCTGAAAGACCCAATCAATGGGTATCAAATTGGTAATAGAGCTATTTAACGATTTGAAGAACTTTTAACGGAGAGGAATTAATTTAAACGGAAAAATCTTGTGGACTGTTAAAACAAGAATTGCCGTTAGATAGGCTCTTTATATATATAGGTAGATATAACAATTTACCGAAAGCGACGATTCAGAGGTTATTTGTAGGTGGATCTACATTGCAAATGAGCGTTGCGCGGTTGATGGAAGGGCTGTACAGAAACCGACAGCACCGGCCGCCACCGATGCGAATCGACCGGCCGCGTCAGGAACCGGCCGGAACCGGTGGAGAACAGGTCGGCGTGCGGTGGAAATTTCAAGAAACCGATGTTCAGCGGTTCGGTCTCGGTTTGAAGCTGGACCGGACCGCTGAACCGACCGATATAATAAAATCTTTTTTTTTTTAATATACCCTTATCAAAACGGCGTCGTTCCACTTAAGTTTAAGTTGAACGGCGCCGTTTTAGTTAATAAGTACTGCAAATGATACTGGAAATGACGCCGTTTGGCATTAAACCAAACGTCGTCGTTTTATTAAGGACGTAAGAACAAAATAATAAGTCTGAAACGACGCCGTTCCACTTAAACTTAAGTGAAACGGCGTCGTTTCGTTAAGAGTTCTTCTTCTCCCCCGATCTTCTTCTTCCCCAAACCCTCCTTTGTAACCCTCTCTCTCTCTCTCTTCTGTAACTCTCTCTCTCCTATGCATCTCTCCCTCTCTCATTCTCTCTCATAATTATCTCACTAGAACCGCCAAAGAACCGACGTCGACCGAGAACCGGCAGAGAACTGCCTCGATCGGTGTCCTCCTCGCCATCGACCGGTTACGGTCGGCACCTCATCCATTTTTCCAGCCGTCGTTCGGCGTCGGTTTTGCCCAAAAACCGCGCCGACGACGTCGGTTTTCACCCCTAGTTGATGGGAGAGTTTCTGTTAGGACCATTTGGATGGTTCTAAAATCATTTCCTTTATATATATATATATAATATATATATATAAACATAAATATATATTTATATTTTACAAATTGGGTATATATAAATATATATTACAATTTGTTAGATTTGTTCACAAACTATGTATTGACAAATTTAAAAACTACATAGTTTAAAAATTAATACATTACAATTTATATAAAATATGTACTAGTAAATTTAAAAATTATATAGTTTTTAAATTATAGTCATATTTACAAAATTTAAATTTATAATTTAGATTTAAAAATATATTTTTAATTACTTTGTACTTATAAATAATTTTTAAATAAAATAAATGTAGTATTTTTTTTAAGTGAAAAGAAGTGAGGCGGATTAGAAATCCATTCCGCACCCCGGGGGCGGGGGACGGGAGTGAAAACCCCACCCCCCACCCCACATGAGGCGGGGTGAGGACCCCTACCCTTAACCGAGTTTTCAGACTGTAAACTCCCTTGCTCATGGTCTTGAAAAGTGGGCTGCCTCCAACTTTGGTAGGTGGTCAACTTGGTGGTGCAACAATGAGGCGGGCTGGAAGTGCACGAAGACAAGAAAAGAATTGTGAAAGTTGGAAATCCGATACTGTGGAGAGAATTGCTTGTGATTCTGTATGGTGAGGTCTAAAAGGTTTATTGTATTTTTATCTACTTGTCACCCTATCAGCATGAATGGAGGGCTGATTTTCTCTGCTTCACAGCTGAACCGCTCAGCAGCGGAACTGAAAATTTGTCTATGCATATATGCGGCACACAAGGGCAGAGAATGAAGTCGGCATGTGCATGGGGCTTGTGGGTATGTAAAGCAGTCGGCCCGTTGGGTATGGTTTTCTTTGCAACTGGGTTTGTGCTTTTCATTGGGTTCTTGAGTTGGCCAGTCACACACATACATACACTCTAACAAATGAGTTGGGCCATTTTAAGGGATCAACTAAATTTTAGAACTTGCCTATAATTTCATGAGTCAGTAATCAATAAATTCTAATGGGTCTGTTATCCAATTAAGAAATCCCTGTATATGACAGTAGTACTCCAACAAATTAAGAATCCATAACATGAAATTATATCGTAATTTCCAGATTCAACCAAAACATGAATGATCCAAAGAAGAAAAAAAAAAAAAAAAGTCACCGGAAAAGAGGTATAGATGATCTCCAGTACAAGTACTCGAACAATAATAGATCAGAACAATCAGGCTTTGTCTTGAAGATAACAGTGAATTAATACTATAAGATGATTTAGAGAGCTCGCCCCTTAATGATATCAAAGCTCATCTCGCTTGGATCTGTTGCTTGCAACTCCACTTGAACCCCGTCCAATTCTCTCCTGAATCTGTCCTTCGAGCTTGCATAAAGCATCTTACTCCTCACCCTGGATGTGTCAGGTGCCCTATTGTACATGATATATGAGAAGGTAAGAAAACAATATTCATAAGAAAAAATATGTTCTCAAGCATGTGCGTAGAGTACACAGGATAAAGTGCTTATATGATATAATATGATTTGTAAGATAAAATATTTTAAAATTTAAATCTTACAAATCATGAAGTCTTAGCATCTAAGTGACGTAAATTATGTGCTCTATACACTGATAAATAATTATGTCCTACTAATAATATTCATCATGACATGATTATATATGTGTGTGTGCGCGCGTGTTGAGACATTTATATTTTCGGCTAATTAACTGAAAGCTAGCTCTCGTTCGCAGATTGTACGTATGTATAAATTAATTAACATAATTAATTATATTACCATGCAATGAAGAAGATCTTGCTTTTCTGGCAATTCTCGTTGGTAGTGAAATCAAGATCATAGACAGCATAACGACACTCATTTTCGGGCATGGAGGCAGTGAAATCATCATAGGTTTCATCAGGATTCCCAAGCTTCTCTACTATCACCTGTTGGATCTTCTCTTCAATCTTAAACACAATGAATCGATAGTTCCTCTTTGCTTTTAGCTCGAAGAACTTGAGCTTGCATTCATCATGTACAGCCATTCCAGATGATGAATTTGCCTATATATCAATTATTAAAAATATATATATATTGCAGGGAATAAGATCGAAAGGAATGAATAAATTTTCTATCTCCACAAGAATATAATGCACGATAATATACATGATTTAATAACCTCATTATTATAAATGATATTATGGATATATATATTCCTCATATATATAGACTGCAAAGAAGAGTATAAAAAGAGGCAAAAAAAAAAAAAAAGATCAAACAGAAGACATGAGACATGAATCCATTTCATGATCATGTTTAAATCAAGCAATATGTAGATCAATAACTCCCAAATCATTCGTTGTTTGTTCGTTATAATTATGGGGGAAAAAAAATAAATATATACGATGAAGATATCAATATAATATATATATATATATATATGTGCACGGACACCTCATTTCATGTCATGTCATGTCATGTCATACGAATCCTTATTTGATCTTTTGAACATGTGAGAAAAGAATATATGCAAATTAGCAGATAATTCAAACCTCCAACCAGCGCACCAAGCCAGCTTTATCGTATGAACGAACATGTTTGGCGAAAGAGGTTTGAGAACATACCATGTTATATAATGTTAAAGGATCTTCTCCGATGATGGATGGAATATGATGAGTAGTACCCGGCCAATTATTAGCTAGGGAATGAACAAACAAATTAAAGAAAATGAAATAGCAAAAACAGATGGAGTAATAGCAATGGATCTGGATCAACAAAAAGAAGAAGAAGAAGAAAGAAAGAAAGAAAGAAAGAGAAGAAGATGGATCCCCCTAGGCTGGATTTGATAGGGGCATGAGAATTGGGTTGTTTTCAGGAGAATAATAATTATAAAATAGAGGTGGATGGATGGATGGATGAATGATGAGAGATTTTTGTGGGATTGGAAAATTAATAATTAAGAGTACTTGGCATTGCATGCATGCATATAATCTTTGTTTAGCTTTTCTTATTTGGGATTGAACAATTCATTCCACTACCAACTAATTGCATTGCATGCTGCCACGTTGTGGGTTAATTTCTCTTTTTCCCAATTTTGGTTCAAGAATTTGATATTTTAGGCTCTGGAATTTATTTATTTATTTTGGATTTTACAGAGTTGTTGGGATTTTGACCATGTTTTTCTCCCTTTTTAAGGTCTCTCAAACCTTGGCTTCCCTTATACTTCGGAATTCTGTTCCATTGTTATAGCTAGCTAGCTTGGTTAATTTGGTAATTAGAACCAGTTAGCTAGGATTGATTATAAACAAAAATAGTTTTTTTTTTTTTTTAATTCAAGCTTTGGATCAGCCTTATTATAAACAGATGATGCTATTAATTATAATGCTATTTTAAAACATTTTTGGGGTGTGAAACTTTAGGACACAATCATGGCATGAAAAGGAGATTTTGGTGGATTTTATGAAATTTGTGATATAAAAGTGTGTGTTCTGAGTCAGCTTCCACCCCAACCTACCATACTGAATTATATTAATTATTAGAAGACTTGGAGTTAATTTGGTAATATATTAACCCCTTTTTTTGGGTTTTTTTTTTTTTAAGAAGCAATTAAATTTTCATTGCCTTTAGCTTTAGGTACAAATGGATATGCTATTTTAATTAGCCTTTTAATCCCAACTTGATTGACCAAAACGAGCGAATGACTTGAGGGAACTCAATAAGGCCTCGTTTGGTTATACAGTTTAGTTCAGATTAGATGAGATGTTGAAAGTTGAATAAAATATTATTATAATATAATTTTTATTTCAAGATTTGAAAATTTTGAATTGTTTATTGTATTTTATGTGAGAGTTTGATAAAATTGTAATGATTATATGAAATGAAATTAGATAATTTGATTTTGTATAACTAAACCTGAATTAGCCTCTTTTGTTTTCAGAAAATATATCATTTCATCTCATCTAATCACAATAATTTTTTTAAATTCTAATATAAAATAAAATAAATAATTCAATTTTTTTAAATTTTAAATTAAAAATAATATTAAAAAATATATTTTAATAATATTTTATTTAATTTTAACTTATATCATTTCATCTTATTTTATCTACAAAAATAAACGAGATTAAGTTACTCAAGCATTTCCTTCTGCCTTTTTCGGACATATGCTTGAAACATAGTTTTCATCATTTATTGAGATTTTTCACATTTTACAACGATAGAAAGGGACGGTACCGTCCCCTCACATGGCGAGTCATAGATCGTCTATTTATTTACGCATCAAATATTGTTGATGTGAAAGTTTGTACTTGTTTAAAAAAATATAGAAAATATTATTTTCATAGAAGATTTTTACCAAAATCTTGTATCGAATTTCATTTTATTTTTATTTTTTAATTTTTTTATTTAATAATTAAAAAAATATTTTTAAATAAATTTGTAATTTTTTTATATTTTTTAAAAAATTTTAAAATGTAGATTCTTTATAAGAATCTTCTATAGGTGTAACAACATCCGTGATTAATACTTTGAACATTTTTTAAAAATATAAGTGATCAATGTCAAAGTGAGGAAACAATATAACCATTTATGCACTATATCTATTATTTCTATTATTTCCTTTCTGACTATGATCAACCCAAAAGTTCTTACCTATTTGAAACATCAAACATTTAAGAAAATTATATTTTATCATTCTTATATCACATAGTATATATATTTTTTATCTTTTTATTTTTTTCTTATAATAAATATGTGGTATAGGATGATGAGTAGAAGAACTCGAAATATTACCATCTTGAAATTTACAAGAATTCCACATCTTGGAACCAAATACTAGATCATCTAAAGATATACTGATGTTCCATGCAATTACATTAATTAGGTTTCCATCATTTTCATCTTTTTTTTCGTTGGTCTAGCTGAGTTCTCATTGAAGATGACAACAAATTTCAAGGAAAATGCTTAATTGCCGAAAGGGTCCAAATTTAATAGAGGGTTGAATTGAGTTGAGTTGAGTTGAGATAATAAAATATTATTTTTTAATATTATTATTATTTTGAGATTTGAAAAAGTTGAATTGTTTATTATATTTTATATTGAAATTTAAAAAAATTGTAATGATAAGTTGAGATGAGTTGAGATGATTTTATATTCCAAACGCATCTGCATGCGTTGAGTCAATGTTACTGTTAGATGATCCACAAAATTCAGACTATAGACTAGGTGTCGCTGTCTATGCCTTCGTCAATTGTATGGCCTGAATTTTTTTATAAGTTAGGTGTGTTAATCAAACCATTCAAAAATCTGGTTGGTAACACTTTCGAATCACAAATTATTAAATTATATGGTCCCAATTAATATATATTACGTATTATTTTACTTTTTTTTTTTTTTTAACGACGTGGTTGTCACGTCAATTGCTTTCTTCTGTCTTAAATTTGGCTTTTCAGCTCGACGTTAATTGATGTTCTTCTTCGAATATTGTGCTTTTGGCTCTTTTTTTTTTTTTTTTTTTAAATTTACTTTTAAATAATATTACATACAATTATAAAATACACAAATACCGTATAATTATTTTAAAAAAGAATAGAATTTATTATTAAAAAATTAATTTTTTTTTATGTAGGTCTCATATTTATTTATTTTTTTTAAAACGATTGTATAGTATTTATACACTCACAACTGTAAATATCATTTCTCTTTATTTTTTTTTATCTAAATCAAAGTATTAATAAAACTCTATAGACAAAATATCCTCATATTATTGATAAATAATTCTATGCATAAATTATTATTTATTTTTATATTTTATATTTATAATTTTTTTAATAAAATATTAAAATAATAAATAATAATTGATGTATAAAACTTTTTATTATTGATTTGCAAATGCAAGAATATGAAAGTAAAACTCTTGTAAATAATCTTTATTGCTAAAAAAAAAATACAAATTAAAGAAAAGACACAAAATTATTAATGTTTCTTAATATATTGCAAATTGTAGCATAAAATCAGAACTCATTTTCCTTTAACTCTAATGGGACATATAGCTACAAGCGTAGATCAAGGGAAGGACTACAGAGTTTCAGAGGGTCCAAGAGGCTTCCCTTCTTATACCATTTCTGTGAAAGTTCATTAATTATGGACAACTCGACACGCAAGATTTTAAAAGCATTCTTATAAAAATAAATAAATCATATAAATGGGCTTGTTTTCAAAGACCTAGTTTGGATGTATTTTCCCATTTTCGTAATATTTTAATATTATTTATTTATTTATTTATTTTTATTACTACTTATTAATATTTAATATTTTATTATTAATATTTTATTAATATTCATAAAATACCTGAAAATTCCTCAAAAGTCACCCCATATGAGATCTAAACCACATTATCCTTTTTATTTTTTTTAATCAAATCACGTGATCTATTGTTTGTGCGCGCGGATGTTTCTCAATTCCTTTCGAATTTTTTTTTTTTGAAATAAACATCATCTTCATTGATATCAAAATGTCACTCAATACAATGACACTCCCTCTTTACAATTCTTTGAATGCTATCAGGTATGTCTTCTATCCACACTAATTCAGTTTGTGAATGTAAACTTTCCTTTGCTAAAGTATGTGCTGCTGCATTGTTAGATCTATGTGTGTATTGAACTGTCCAATTTGTCCTTCCTTTTAACAAATGTTTTATACCTTCAGTTAAGCTACCATAAACAGAAAAATCTTCACTTGCATTGTTGACTGCTTTGACAATCACTTGTGCATCTCCCTCAAAAATGACCTTTTCCAATCTGAGATCTCTACATATAACCATTGCCTTCCACAGAGCCTGAGCTTCGGCCACAACAGGATGGTCTACATTGTCCTTCTGACCTTCAACAGCAACTAGAGGCTTTCCATCTTCATCACGAATTAGTACCCCTAAACCCACCCTCCTTTGCTTCTTATCTACTGCTGCATCCCAATTTGCTTTGACAGAACCTGTCCTTGGCTTTTCCCACCTCAAGGTTCTGCTTTCTCCTTCCTCATTATTCCTCAGTGCTACCTTGTTCATCTGTAGAGCCTGCTTGTACTCTTTCAAGTCATTTTGTGCAATGCTGATAACTTGACTTGGGGACTTAAAGATATCTTCAAAGATACTCTCATTTCTTCTCACCCACAGACCCCTCATTACCACTGCAACCTCCTCTAACTCCAATTCACTCAGCTTTAGAGTAAGTTTTTCCCATAAAGCCAGCAAATCATGCTTTCGAATTTAATTCTTACACATGCCGTCCTTATTCGGAGAGGATGATGCTCGACACTTTAGCTAGAATATTATTTCACAAGTACTGGATGTTGCACATTGATACTTGTTCGCTTTCTAGATTACTTCTTTGTTCCAATAACATTGTTTAATCTCTCCTTCCTCCGTCTCCTCCTTCTTGCTTGCAGGACAATGAAGACAAGTTTATCGAAGTCTTTAGTCATTTATGAGCAACACATGCCACTCAATGAGTTCCTAAATGATATATAACAACTTTAATTCAAAAGGGCACATGGCTCCATGTGTAGTAAAGGTTGTGTGTGGTCCTCATAATTATCTTGTTTGTTTTTTGAGACTAATTGAGATGAAAGTTGAATAAAATATTATTAGAATATATTTTTTTAATATTATTTTTATTTTGAGATTTGAAAAAGTTAAATTGTTTATTATATTTTGTGTAAAAATTTTAAAAAAATTTTAATTATTAAATGAGATGAATTGAGATTAACTGTAAAAACAAACGAGTTTCCGACTTTAAATCTTTAAGACTTAACCATATACGCTCATACCTACTAACTGCGCGCGAGTCTTATGCAGCGATACAAAAATATTTTATGATTGCTCAACTTGTTCACTAGTTGAATTCGAAGTCTGATTTTGCTTACCAACCTGTCCGTATAACATTTTGGGGACACTCATCCAACCTATCTTTTTTTGTTCCAATGCTATATATTAATTTGGTGTCATGAATTCCATATTTTTCTTAGCTATCATTAATACAAACGGAAAAAAGAAGAAAAGAAGAGGAGGTGGTCCAAGATGGTCATATGCATGAGAAAGATGGGAGAGAGAGAAGATATAAAAATTTAAAAAAATTTATATGGGATTCCTTCTACATATATTTTTATATACTTTATTAATATAATTGATTATGTTAATTTTTTAATAAAAAATAATTATTTTAATCAATCATATTAATAAAATTTAAAAAAAATATATATCAGAAATCTAAAATTAAGCACCAAAGCTTCTTTTTTGTGGGCATGGGATCCACACATTGGAAAATCCAATATGCTTCTCAAATTCACTTATCAATTTGACCCCACCACCATCCCTCTCATTTGTTCCACCTCTCCGCTCTCCCTTGTCAAGGTCGAGGCGAAATCAGTCATTTGGCACTCCTTCTGTTCACTTTTTATCCTAGCTTTAAATTGCAGTATCAAGCATCGAGGTGGTGATAACGATGTGTCAACCGGTATGGACCCCACCTTAGTTTTGGGTACAGCAAAAATTCAATGAAAACTCAATAAAATCAAACCACCATATAAAAATAAAGGGTAGTGCGGTACCGTTGGGGCTGTGGTATTATTTAATATATATTTTATTTATATAATTTTTATATAATTTTTTTAATATTTTAAAATATTTTAAAAAAATAAAATAAAATAAAAATATTATTAAGAAAATATTTTTTTAATTCAAAAGTAAAAAATATATATTAAAAAATATTTTTTTAATCATGAAGTAAAATAAAAAATTATAAAAAAATATTTTTTTATAATTTTTTATTTTACTTCATGATTAAGAAAATATTTTTTAATAATATTATGATTTTTTTTTAAAATATTTAAAATAGTCATATTACAGCCCTCGTTGGGGGCTCCCGTTGAGCTTAACATGTACTTTTTTATGTGTAATTTTTTAATTTATTTTTTATATAGATTTTTTTTACACTTATAAATATTTTTAAAAAATAAAATAAATTTAAAATATCATTAAAAAACACTTCCTTAATCAGAAAGTAAAAAAAAATATATTAAAAAACACTTCCTTAATCAGAAAGTAAAAAAAAAATCATTAAAAAACACTTCCTTAATGAGAAAGTAAAAAAAAATTATTAAAAAACACTTCCTTAATCAGAAAGTAAAAAACAAATCATTAAAAAATACTTCCTTAATCAGAAAGTAAAAAAAAAAAAATATTTCCTTAATCAGAAAGTAAAATACAAATTATTAAATATTAATTTTTATTCTACTTCATAATTAAGAAAATATTTTTAAATAATATTATAATTTTTATTTTATTTTTTAAAATATTTAAAATTATTAAAAATATCTATATAAAAATAAATTTAAAAATATATATATAAAAAAATGCTACATGCCCCAGCGGGAGCTCCCAGCGGGAGCCCCCAGCGGGGCATGTAGCATTTTCCAAAAATAAAATTGAAAAAGGATAATGGACCAAAAATTCAAGTTATGCGAAAATCTATTCCAATAATTTATTCAAATTATTTTTTTTCTAGAAATTTTTATACATACCAATCATATATATATATATATAAAAGGAAGTTTATATATTAACGTAATTTAATGTGATTTATTAGAGTATTAATAATAGACTTAACAAAGTTAAATTTTGACTAAAGTTTAACTAAATTATATAAAAAGTAGTAGATTCAACAAAATTACAGTAATTTTAACTTTCAATATTTTCACCGGTCAAATTTATTGAGCCTAGCTACCGGCAAAAATAATATTTTGACATAAAAAAATTCTCATCTCACGTGCCATTACTTGTCATATGAAGCTCTGGTTGGTTTGTGCCCGTGGGTTGGTGTTTTTCTAGTATCTTATTCTTCTGTTCAGTTTCTTATTAATTTTCGTATGAAGCTCTGGTTAGAGATGGTTGATTTTTTTCATGAGCATTTTGTCATAAAAATTTTACTACAATCATAAACTTTAATACAACCATATATCAGTTGAAAAAATATAAACATTGTAGAAAAAAGATCGTTAGAAAATTTTATCCGTTGGAATAATATGAACCTTAGAAAATTAATATATAATTTTTTAATAACGAATTAATATTCAATTTACAATTAAAATTCAAATAAATAAAAAATTCCAAATCAATATTTTAATAGAATAATGATAGATTTGTTGAGTTTATTATTTGATGTTGTTGAAAAATAGTTAGTTAAATTTGTAAAAGTGAATTTTCTAGTCAAATTTTGGCCAAAGTTTATTAAGGCAATTACTAGTGCTCTAATTTGAAACTCTATCTCTTATAAAATAAATCTAAAATACTATATTAAACCATATTAACATGCAAATTCCTATGTATAAGATTAATGAGTAGATGTAACATTCTCTTTATTTTTAGTATTGAAATAAAATTATTAGATATCGTATTTATATGTAATCCAAGGGATACTTACAAAACATATGGATCTTCCATTGATATATGCTTATCAATGTTCTCAACTTGAAACCAGGAAAAAAAAAAAAGAGAGTTTTGTTTATGTGATTGCCTGAGCCTCATCTTATATCATAGATTTGTTTACAAGTTTCGTAAAAATAACCCAAAATCATTTCACTTGGACTACAATTTCTCGGTGGCGAAAAAAAAATCTTGGTGGCTCCGTTTTCAATCTTTTGAGTGGGGTTCATTATAGTCTATAATATAATTGTAATATATATTATAATATACTACAATATATTATCATTATATTATTATATACTATGTTATATAATATACCGGATTAAAATCAGTAAAACTAAAAATACCGATTTAAGAGTGTAACTAATGCAGTATCGGTTTTTCAAATCTCAAGATTAGTATATATAAATTTGATTTTAAAATATGTCTAAAATCGAAACGAACCGGACCAGCCAAAACCGTCTCTGATGTTACAAATATGGGATATATTTCATGTACTTAAATTTTCGTTTTTTATTTACTAAAAATATCTTCGAAAAGTATTAAGTTGCCGTTTTTATCCCCACTTAATATTTAATTTATAACGTATATACCTCAATTAAAACTTGACTGTTAATACAAAAATATAATATAATATAATTTTAATGATTATATTTTAAGAGGAAATTATTAATTAACTCCACTTTGGTGGTGTGTAACTTCACCTGATTTCATATTTAATGGTAAAAAAAACTTTATTATTTCCCACACGAAACTTTATGTCTCCAATTAGTGTGAAAGATGGATCAGAAATTAAAAAAAAAAAAAAAAAAAACCCCCTCTTTAGAAATAATTCTCAAGATTTTCGTTAGAGGGGTGTGAGTGTATTAACATTTTTAATAGTTTTTCTCCAGACTTGAAAACTTAGGTATTTTTATAATTTATTGCCCCTGATTAATATATATACATATTTAAAAGAGAAATGATATATATAGTTCTAAAGTGTACAATCTCCACATACTCTCTTTACAAAAATTAGATAAATCTATGATCTATATATATTTTTTAATAGTGCTCTAATTTTTTTCCAAATAGAGTATGTTGGGATTACATAATCTATAACTGTATATAACATTACTCTATTTAAAATTAAAGAATTATTTTTATATTAAATTATAGTAGACAAACTCGTGATCAATTGTAAAATAATTTTGTTATATATCAGTCACTATTTACCCCACAACTCCCACCAGACAATTGTTTTTTTTTTCATAAAGTATGTGATGTTTTTTATAGCGTGTAGAGTATGGAGTGTGGGATAATAGATAGTGATTGATGAGAAGAATTATTTATCATAAAAAAAAATATTTATTGCTGGATTCCGACCTAATTAGCACATGGCTCAGACATTAATAACTAAGTAAAAGACAGCCACTAGGCTAGCAACTTAACATGGATATATTTGGTTTGGGAAGCTTTTCACAAATTTTTTATAATTATTTTTCCATATATTCCAAATATAAACACCTTTTGATCTGTTCTAAAGAAATTCTCATGTCTCAAAACTTTATTTTACATCTCATCATCTGTCTCGATCCTTTATAATAAAAAGATAATAAATTATAATAATTTTTATATAAGCTAAAATAAACACATTTTAAACAATTTTTGTCCAAATAATTTGTTATTTCATCTCTCCACTCTCAACAAATACAATATAAATAATATATCATTAATTTATTTTTTTTAAAAAAATCAGACAACCTTTCGTTATCAATCTATGTCCTAATAATCGTGTTGTCTGAGCATAGGGGATAAGATTATCGTATCTCCAGCATCAAAAGAAGAGAAAAAAGGAAAACTTTAAAGCTGCGTTTGGAACTTCTTCCTCCAAACTAAAATTAAAGTGATTTAAATTTAGAGATGGATTGAGATGAGTTGAGATAATTTATAAATAATAAAATATAAATTAAATTATTTATTATATTTTATATAAAAATTTAAAAAAATTATTTTAAAATTTGAAAAAATTAAATTGTTTATTATATTTTATATAGAAATTTAAAAAAATTATAATGATGAAATGAGATGAATTAAAATGAGTTGAGATGACTTACGAATATAAACAAGATGTAAATTGAATTGATTTGAAAGGATAAAATATTAACTGCATTTAAAATATTTTATTTTAAATTAAATTGAATTGAATTGATTGGATAAAATATTATTTTTTAATATTATTATTATTTTAAAATTTAAAAAAATTATAATAATAAATTAAAATAAATTAAGATAAGTTTAATAACTAAACGAAACGGGACAAGTTGTAGAGATGTTACAGAAACTGTGGACTAATGGTAAGCCACGTCAGCGAGCTTGACTCATGCGGAGAGTCTTTGCGTTCTACCCAATACCGCAATACGTACATTCCCATTGGCCATTATCTTTTGAAGCATATGGCATGCCAACAGAAAAGTACAAAGGAGTAGGGACAAATAATCCACACGCGATTCTCAAGAGCCTCCTTAGTTTTACCCCTTTCCTTTCTTTGTTTATTCTCTCCCCCATTCAATAATATAAACCTGTTTTACTCGTTTTCTGGGACTCTCTCTCTCGCCTTTTGGAACCATCCCAGAACCAATCCTGGGCTTTCCATCTGCTTTTCTTCTTCTCCTTCGCTTATAAGTTTCTCAAAGTCTGTCTGTGAGCTCACCATCACGGGTTCTTTGTTTTTCTTCTTATTACTCGGCTTCTGATCTCAAGTACTCTGTGGCTCTGAAACAAGGTGCGTCGGATCTTATTCTTCTTTCTGAGTTTTGATTATTGTAGTATTTTGTTGTTGTATTTGGGTTTAATCAGCTGTAAATGATTTTTCCTGCGTGAGGGTGTTCTTGTGTGATGGTGTATGAGGTATTTAAAGCTTAATGGTTCTTTGACCCAGTGGGAAAATTTCAGAAATTTTGTTTTGGGGGATAACTATTTTTGCACAAGTTTACTTTAGAATCTGGCTTTTGAGTATTTCCCGAAACTTTTAAGAGTAACTGGGTGGAAAACTTGTCTGTTTTATCTCTTTGTTCTGGGAAAAAAGTTTATTTTTGCAGAAAATTATTTTCTCTAGTTTTCTAGAAATTTTTGGAGGATCGGATTAATTAGAAAGACTCGGATTTTTTTTCTTCTGTTTTTTGTTTTTTGTTTTTGTTTTTATGTTCTGTCCCGACTAAAAATCTGATAATTTCTTTTTGAAGATTCCGTATATTATGCCCTCTTTTACGGTCAATGGTCACTGAAACGGCTCGGGAATTTTCTGGTGTGATTCTTATTTCAAAAAGTCAAGGACTTTTCGCTATTTGTTCCTTCCTCTTTTCTTTACGTTTATCTGTTCTATTGTAATTCTTAGTTTCATTAGAAAGCTAAAAAGCGATGTAGCTTTTCTATGAGAATCTGCTGCTGAAAAGATGCATCAATTTTCTTTCCCTCTTTATCTTTTGTTTGGAAGCCAATGAAAATTTTGGGTTATTGTCCCATTTTTATTGATTCTTTCTTGCTTTTCGTAGGAGTTTCATGATATATCTATTATTGCTTTGCTTACTGAGATATATGAGATAATTAAAAAAAAACATGGTGTCTGATTTTTAATAAAAGATTAAAATATGATGACCTGAAACTTATTTCAATTAAACCAATTAACGGGGGCTGTGGTGCATAATTTAGTGATAGAAGTTAATATCCTTATCAAGGAGCCACGACTTACTATTATCTTTGTAGGAGTTATTATCTTTACTTCAAGCTCGATGCACTGTGTCATGGGTAGATAATTGGGGAATCAGTCAAAAGAGACTGCATGTTAGATTGATTAGATAATTGACTTTAGTGTTTTCCATCAGCCTAGGTTTTTAGCGTAAATGGTAATTTATCATGGTATTAGTCTTTCTATCTTCTTTCTATACCACAAGTTCAAGTTCGAAAGTTCTATGCATCTGATCCTGTTCATTAAGAGTAAATGTGGACCCATTTTTTTTTAGGGGGGGGGGAGGGGGTCTTTTAGATTGATTTAATGATTAAATTTACTTCTTCTCATCACCTTATGTTTTTTAGATAAGTATTAATTTATCAAAGGGGCTTCAGATAGTTTTGGAAGACCTAATGGCTTATGTCTAAACTAAAAATATGCTTGAGGAATGACAGACAGGATTAACCTGTTGACTCTAGATTGTCAAGAATGGAATCAATTGAGTAGAGTTGGATTACATTTTGATGGTTGCTGTGATTAAATATCTCCAAACTGATATTGTATTCTCTCTCTTTCTCTATAAAGCTAAGTGTCTTGCGCATTCTTGCTTCATATTAGGTAACATTGAAAGTGCAGGTTATTGTAAGATATTGACTTGAATTTGGGCATACAGATGCAAAAGTACAGCGGACTAGATCCAATATAAGTTGTTCTTTTTTGCATTTTTCTGTTTTGTGTGTTTCAACTTTCAACCAGTTTGAGTGTTTCAGTTTCTCAAGTCCATGTGTGAATTGTTTAATTATTCTTCTCTATTTTCTCGGTTAATATTCTTCAATGCTGACTATTTGTTCCTGCCTTTCAGGTGCCCTACTGACAAGTCCGGCAAGTAGCTTCTTATATAATTTTCACTTATCTCTTGCCAGTTCTAAACATACATATCATGAGTAATCTCAAACTAGGGGTTGAAGTTGTGAGTGCTCATGACCTTATGGCCAAAGATGGGCAGGGCTCATCTGATACTTTTGTGGAACTCCACTTTGATGGACAAAGATTCCGTACCGCTACTAAAGAAAAAGACCTGAATCCTGTTTGGAACGAACAGTTTTACTTCAATGTCTCTGACCCAAACATCCTATCTAACCTCACCCTTGATGCCTATATCTATAACCTTAATAAAGCCAACAACTCAAAATCCTTCCTTGGTAAGGTTCGTCTCACTGGGACATCATTTGTGCCATATTCTGATGCTGTTGTTTTGCACTACCCTCTTGAAAAACGTGGTTTTTTATCACGCGTAAAAGGGGAGCTTGGTCTGAAAGTCTTTGTCACCGATGATCCTTCTATAAAATCCTCAAACCCACTCCCTGCAATGGAATCCTCTCTGCCTACAGGATCAGATTCAATCCAAAGTCAAGAACCAGTAGAACAGGTTCAAAAATTTCTCCCAAGCTTTTTCACTAATGAAAAGTCCCGGTCAAGACAAACATTCCACCACCTTCCTAACGCCAGTCCTGCAAAACCACTGCAGCATAACATTCCCTCGATGGCAACCCAGTCAACTGTAAACTATGGGATGCAAGAGATGAAATCTGAACCACAGGCCCCAAAAGTTTTTCAGATGTACTCGGGTTCATCATCGCAATCAGCTGATTATACAGTTAGAGAGACGAGTCCTTACCTTGGAGGGGGACGAATTGTTCATGGTCGAGTGATACCTGGAGACAGGCCAGTTAGCACATATGATCTCGTTGAACAGATGCGGTACCTTTTTGTACGTGTTGTGAAAGCTCGTGATCTTCCTTCAAAAGATGTGACTGGTAGCCTTGACCCTTATGTTGAAGTAAAAGTTGGGAACTTCAAAGGAATTACAAAGTACTTTGAGAAAAAACAAAACCCTGAGTGGAATGAGGTGTTTGCCTTTGCAAAGGACAATATACAGTCAACTTTTCTGGAAGTTGTAGTAAAGGATAAGGATACACTAAAAGATGACTTTGTTGGGCTTATGCGGTTTGATCTCCGTGAAGTGCCTACACGGGTTCCACCTGATAGTCCTTTGGCTCCAGAATGGTATAGGCTTGAAGACAAGAAAGGGGAGAGGGTGAAAGGAGAGCTAATGCTTGCTGTCTGGTATGGCACACAAGCTGATGAGGCTTTTCCTGATGCTTGGCACTCGGATACATATACTCCCAATGATAGCGCTTCAACTATCTCCTCACATACCCGCTCAAAAGTTTACCATTCACCCAGATTATGGTATGTCCGTCTTAATATAATTGAGGCACAAGACTTGGTTGCATCTGACAAGTCTCGTTTTCCAGATGCATATGTTAAGGTCCAGATTGGTAACCAGCAGACAAAGACAAAACCAATTCAAGTGCGAAGTCTTAATGCAGTCTGGAAGGAGGAGTTCTTGCTTGTTGCTTCTGAGCCTTTTGAAGAACTTCTGGTCCTTTCAGTTGAAGATCGAGTTAGTCCCACCAAAGAGGAGACCATTGGGAAGGTTGTTATACCTTTAAGTATAGTTGAGAGGCGTGCTGATGATCGAATCATCCGAAGCCGGTGGTTCAACATTGAGAAGTCTGTGTCAGCTGCCATGGATGCGGATCAGGGAAAGAAAGACAAGTTCTCTAGTAAACTACATCTCAGTGTATGTCTCGATGGAGGTTACCATGTGCTTGATGAGCCTGCTCACTACAGTAGTGACCTCCGTCCTACAGCAAAGCAGCTCTGGAAGCCTTCAATTGGTGTCTTGGAACTCGGCATTCTGAATGCTGATGGGCTCCACCCAATCAAAACAAGGGGAGAGAAAGGTACAGCAGACACGTATTGTGTAGCAAAGTATGGTCACAAATGGGTTCGAACTCGAACAATAATGAACAGCTTGAGTCCAAAGTACAATGAACAGTACACTTGGGAGGTTTACGATCCAGCTACGGTTATTACAGTTGGGGTTTTCGATGACAGCCACGTTGGTGGTTCAAATGATAAAAGAGACTTAAAAGTTGGCAAAGTTCGCATTCGAATTTCTACTCTTGAGACTGGCCGAGTTTACACCCACTCTTATCCATTGCTAGTCCTGCATCCTTCCGGTGTCAAAAAAATGGGTGAATTACATCTGGCAATACGGTTCTCGTGCACGTCACTGATGAACATGATGATGATATACTCTCGACCTGTTCTGCCGAAGATGCACTACATAAGGCCTCTGAGTGTGATGCAGCAGGACTTGTTGCGCTACCAGGCTGTAAGCATAGTGGCAGCAAGGCTTGGTCGAGCAGAACCCCCGCTTAGGAGGGAGGTAGTTGAGTACATGTCTGATGCAAACTTTCATCTTTGGAGCATGAGGCGTAGCAAGGCAAACTTTTTCCGGGTGATGTCGGTTTTCTCAGGATTACTGGCGGTTGGAAAGTGGTTTGGGGATGTATGCATGTGGAAGAACCCCATAACAGCAGTACTAGTACATGTTCTCTTTGTCATGCTCGTGTGTTTTCCAGAGCTGATTCTACCAACAGTTTTTCTATACTTGGTCGTTATAGGATTTTGGAATTTGAGGTTCCGCCCAAAAACTCCTCCTCATATGAATACAAGAATCTCTTATGCAGATTCAGTACACCCTGATGAGCTTGATGAAGAATTTGATACATTTCCAACACAACGGGCTCCTGACATAGTTCGAGTAAGATATGATCGGTTAAGGATTGTGGCTGGGAAAATTCAGAATGTTGTGGGGGACGTGGCTTCCCAGCTAGAGCGAGTCCAGGCACTCCTAAGCTGGCGGGATACTCGTGCCACCATTATATTTGTGATCTTCTGTTTTGTTTCTGCCATTGTATTGTATGTGACACCTTTCCAGGTGATTGTTCTTCTGGCCGGGTTTTACTTCATGAGACACCCCAGGTTTCGGCGTAGGATCCCGGGAGCACCACTTAATTTCTTCCGCCGGCTGCCAGCCAGGACAGATATCATGTTGTAGGCTCGATATTGTATCAAAATATTCTCCTTTCAGCGCGTAAGTGTTTTGGATGTGTTTTGCAGTGATTGTAAATGTTTTGTCCATCTCTAGTTTCTGTTGCTTATGTTTTCCTGTCATGTAAGTTGATACAAATGAATGCAAAGCTATAATATCCATTGTAGTTTTGTATAAACTACTGTTAGTTTATTTCTGAGTTTGAATAAATTCTTGGTCTGAATGTCTTTTTAGATTAATTCCTAGAGGTTGGCCAAGTTGTAAGAGCGTTGGTTTTGGGGTATGCTTAAGTCTTAAGGTTATACTATTTGGGCGCAAACAATTTCTATGGATCATTGTTTTCGTTGGTTTTTAAGTTGATAAATCACATGATCATCCATGTGATATAGGTGCATTACTTGGGTCTAACTGGACAAAATACATGTTGCGTTGTCTCCAAATTTTCTCGGAAAAAAAAAAAATTGTCTTTCTTGATCTTCTTCCGAACTACAAAGGGGCGTTAGTTGTCGTGCTACTAGTTTGGGGACCTTGACTGGAACACTGTAAATTTCAGACACATCGTGGCAATACTTTGATGGCTTCTCGAAAATAAAATAACTGAATATTTAGCAGATATGGGGTAAAATGTCTGAATGAGAGGATTAACTTGGTTCTTATTCAATGAAAACTTTACCACCACTTTCAGGCATTTGTCACAATCAAGCAAACCAAACCAGGTTTATATTAAATTCATTTTGCCTATTTTAACTTGCTGAGAAGTAGACATGAAGGAAGGATCTCTTTGGCTGGCAGGTGATAGTAACTATTTTGATTTAAGAAGAAGATTTATATGATTATACACCCTGGACAACCTTTTGTCTCTAATCAGGTTAACTCTGAGGACTGCATACCATTTATGCAAAAGGTGTCCCAATTTTCAAGTTCTCAAAACATGTATGTCTTTTGGTCCGTTACAGAATAGTATCAAAAAACATGATTTATGGAGAAAATGGTTGCGTGATGTGATTCAGTTGTCTACACCTATGCCACAAGATGATAACCAGCGCCTATCTATTAGTGCACAAGCAAACATATGAAACATAATAATCAAATTACCAGCTAAAGAGAGAATATTTTGTCTTTTTCTCTATCCACAAGAATCCAATCAATTAGAGAGCATTCTTCATCAGAAATTTGGTTTAGAAAGTTTCCATCTTCATTTGCATGAAGAACATATATTAGTCGCTTCTCTTGCAATATAACCGGAAAATCCTCTCGAGAACCATTTCCATGAAGCTGCATCACCTCAAATCAATGCCATACTAACCATCTCGTTATACTCTATGAAAGGTAATGAGGATTAGGCAAAATATGTACCTGCACAAGTTCAAGGTTCGATGCATGATCAGAAGCTCTTAAAATCGTGTCTACATCATCATCCACAAATACTCCAACAGGCTCTGCCCCATATTCCCTTGCAACTTTTGAAATTTCCTTCGCTTCCGAAAGTGAAACAGAAAGTTTTGAATTGGGCCAAATAATCATCCCAATAAAATCAGCACCAGCTTCTGCAGCCATTGCAGCATCTTTTGCTGATGTAATCCCGCACATTTTAACCAAAGGCCTAGTCTTTTCAGGTTCCTGATCAGGACTGAAGGAGACTTTTTCTGACTGGGAAAACTTGCGAGTAAATTTATTCTGCTTAGATGACTTGATTCTTGAAAAGAGTAGTATTCGCCCTTTTATTCCTGCAAGTACAGTGGAGAAATAAGCCAGCGATCCATCTGGTTAAGAAGATAGGAATATGGCTTATTTTTTCCAGGACTAACTTGGGGCCCTATGCCTAAAGTTCATCCATGGGTCCATAAGAGGCTCCATTTTTAAGGCAGGGTAAAAGGGAGATGGAGGCCGAGGAAGAAAGAAAGAGAGAAAGAAAAGGACGTCTGTTCTTCCAACCAAGGAATGCCTTCGACCTATGCAGCACGTAGAACAACCTGAAGGATGAAACTACTTCCTTCGGCCAAGAACAATGGCTTGGGCTCCACGTAAAACTATCACCTGAAATTTCAATGAAACATGGAGAAGAACTCAAGTAACCGAACCATTCGTCTCAATTCACGTCTTTGACTGAACAATGCACCAAATCATCATAGTCATCCATCACAAATGGATTATTTGTTACGTGTTTTTCACCAAAATTGATAACATCTTGACATTGTCAAAGTAACTTAAATCAATCTTGTAAACCAATCATTATAAATAATAAATAAAACCATTTAAAATACAATAGATCAAAAGTTAGGAGATGCCAAAATCCAGGATGAAATATAACATTTCACTTTCCTCAAAATTGACAATGAGAAATAATTATCCATATATGATATATCACTCAATTTCATTTCATTTTATTCTAGTTTGAGCTAAAAATTATTAAATGGGTTTGGATGAGTTTCTTTGAGAGAAATGATATTTGCAATCGTGGAGTGTGTGAGTAAATATGAGACCCACATGAAAAAAAAATTAATTTTTAATAGTAGATTCTACTATTTTTTAAAATTATTGCGAGACGTTTACATATTTTACGACTGTATGTAATATTACTCTTTCATCAAAGATAAGCCGAAAATAATAAAACTTATTATGTTTTTGTTTTCATTTTGATGCACCGAGTTAAAGATATTCAAAAACTAGGACTACACAGCTTGGGCCACCCATAAGGTTGGCCCTAGATGGCCCAGCCCGTCTTGGGTGGTCTGAGTTGGACTACCCATGGGGCCTATCAAGAATAGGCATGCGGGATTAGAAGGTCAACCCGATAAATGTCTCGCGGGGGCGTCTGAGAAATATAGAGAATTTTATTAAAACCGATAAATCAGATGAAGCGATGCATGTGGCAATTTACTAAAGGAAAATGCTATTTTGACACCTAATTTTGACATCTCTTATATTTTAACTTTTTTTTTTAATTTTTCTTTATTTAATAGTTAAGGAAGTAACTATTAATGTATTGATAGTTTTTTTTTAAAATTATTTTTTATGTTTTTTAAAAATATTTAAAAATAATAAAAAACGTCAATAAAAAAATTGAAAAAAATAAGATGAATTTATGCTAAGAGGAATGCCCAACGGTTAATGCTGGGCGGCAGCCTAGGACTACTCTTTACTAAAGATGCATTAAAATCCATGTATGTGGTGGGCAAGTCGTCCAACTATCGGGTTGACCGTGGTGGCAAATGCAAATCCCTAATTATTAAATTTGCTATCACATATATCACATCACTAAGTATGACAGGAAATGTTAAAATTTAGGAAAATACCATAGATATAAAGAAATCTCATAAAGAGATCCCACACACTATTAGTGTGCCACGTTTCTCCCTATTTTTTTTTTCTCTTTTTTTCTCCCCTCCCTCTGTGCCCTCTTGGCTCTCTCCGTGTCGACCATGGTGGTCGGGGACCATCTTAGGATGAGGAGAAGACACTGACGGTCCAAGCGGCATTGTCTACATGGAGCTCACGATAGCACACTGTGCACGTTGGTGGTGTGAGACCACATTTCGCGCACTGTATACATGGTTGACCGCGTGCCACTACGTTGCTGGGTGGCGGGATCTGAGCCGATGGCTTGTCCTTTTGCCTTCTGTGGTGGTCAGGAACCACCTTAGGAGGGTAGATAATGCCGGCGTGGAGGGGAGGCGCAGAGAGAGGGGAAGAAAGAGAGAGAAACAAAAAAGAGAAAGAAAAAGAGAGAAGGGACACTCCAGTGTGCCACATCAATGTGTGAAATCCCTATATGTCTCTAGTAGACCTCTAAAATTTAAGATGAAAAATAACATTACTCTTGTCTAAATTAAACATGTTTGTAGCCCTCATCTTTCAGCAAGTATTAGCATTTCTTTGAATATCCATCGATCTGTAAACAGTGTCATGACAAGGAAACAGCTGCTCCAGACAATCAAGTCAAATATGATAAAGCATACAAAAGGGCTTGTTATAGTTCGCCAACATATACACTAGCCTTGCTCTTTGTATCTTCTACGGAGTGTCCTTTCTGCATCTATATCGGATCAACTTTATTATATATATAATTCAGCCTGACCAATCTCTGTGTGTGTATATATGTTCATGCGCTTTAGAATCTATTGGCAACAAATCAAATGAGTTTAAAAAAGAAAATAATATTTAGACAGGTATGAATTCTTACGTTTTAACCAAAGCTGAGATTCTTTTCAGGAGTGTATAATGAGACATCGATTAAAATACAAAGTCGGGTATGCTAATCATTGCCAGCTAGAGATAAAAAAAAAAAAAAAATACAATCATTCTCAACTAGTAGATGCTTTAGACCACAAACATCCAATGAAAAACATCTAGCGCGCGCACGAGGGAAATCCTAGAAAAGAAGCGCACAATTAATTACGTTTAATTCTCTCTCTCTCTAGATATCTATATTATATGTACCTACGCATAATTCATCTATGCATGAGGATTCAACACAAGAAAAAAAGTGTGAGAATGAAGAGCTTGTGCTCAAAAGCATCCTTTCTCCTTTTCTCCATTCTCCTATTAACAAACTGTTGGGGCGTAAAAGCTAAGAAATGCAATCCAAGTGGCAGCATATAAAGGGGAAAGGAACCCCCTCTTGGGCAATGCAATACTGAGAATGACTTGGAATGTTGTGTTGAACGCAAGATATACACCACTTAAGCTTACGAGTGCTCACCACCAGTAGTTCGCCACACAATAGCCCTTCTCACCCTCAACAGCTTTGAGGAGGGAGGAGATGGCGGTGGCCCATCAGAATGTGATGATCAGTTCCACTCTAATGATAAACCCGTGGTGGCCCTATCGATCGGATGGTTCAACAAAAAGAGGAGATGTCTTAACAACATCACCATCAGAGCCAATGGGCAGAGTGTGGTAGCCGTGGTTGTTGACGAGTGTGATTCAACTATAGGGTGTGATGCAGACCATGATTATCAGCCTCCATGTCTTAACAACATTGTTGATGCCTCTAGGGCCGTGTGGAAAGCTTTGGGTGTGCCTTGTGATGATAGGGGTGAGCTATATTAAGATATAAAATAAATAATAAAAATCTACCTATTCCTATTAGCTTAAGCTTTTGGGACAAATGATAATTCATATGGTATCAGAGCAGAGCTCTTGAGTTCAAATCCTAACTCTACACTCTACCCCATTTAATTAAATATTCTACATGTTGGGTCACCTATTAAGGGGAAAGTCTGGCCCACACGTGAGTGAGAGTGTTAAGATAAAAAATAAATAATACAAATCTACATATTCCTATCAACTTAAGTTTTTAGGACAAGTGATAATTTCACAGACTAGACATTACATGGTCCAATGCTTAGATACTTTCATATGGATTGCCTTTAAAATAAAAAACTTGCAAATCCTCTTGCTGTTATATATTGTAGTTTTTTTATGATGATGGAGAACTGGAAATGCACTTGAAATAATCTAAGTATGTATGGTAAGTGTTAAATATAGTTTTCATGTTCAAGTTAATACAGTACTGTTATGTATGCACTTCCACCTGCTATATTGCTTTTTATCATCATTGGCCATACTTGTAGAATCTTGTAGTATTTGAAAAATTATACTTGCAAGCTAGTATGGATATGGAGTGCACGTCCTTTACACTGAGGACATAGCATGATTTCTCCAAATTTGCCCACCCATACATGGTTGTTGCGAGTAAAGATATGCGGGTTTAGTTGGTTCATTAATAGAACAAAGAAATAACAAAATCCATAGCCTTACGAGAAAACTGGATTACTTCAATGTGCGCATTGTGCATAGCATGGCAAACAAGAAATTGATAAAGAATAGAGTAGGGGACTATATATTTTAGGATGATTCATAGACAATTTTAGCAGAATCGGCCACTATATATTATGGTGAGATTGGAAGACTAGTTTTTAGCATGGTTATTTTTTCTTTCGCGGAAAATTACTCGTAGCAAATCTCACTCGCCTTGTGGCCTATTGTACATCCCAACTCCAAGATCCTCATGAGCACTTAATGTCAATACAACATAATAGAACGCAGAAATGCAAAACAAAAATAGTAGAATAAACATGCCATTGTATTCATAGTAATATCATACACGTAGAAACTATAAATCACAATGAACCTCCACACAAGTGTAGTATATCTTAAATATAATGGAAATTAAGCATTAGACCAATGAATGTCTAGTTCACCCCAATCACTTTCAGGCACCACCAGAGCCTTCCAAACAGCTTTAGAGGCATCGACAATGTTGTTAGGACATGGAGGTTGGTAATCATGGTTGGCATCGCAACCCATAGTGGAATCACACTCGTCAACTACCTTGGCCTTTACGCTCCTTCCATTGGCATAGATCGTGATATAATTCAAACACCTCTGCTTATTGTTGAACCATCATGTTGACAGTGCTACCACAGGAGTGTCATCAGGGTGATATTTGTTGTCGCATTCCGATGGTCCACCACCACCCCCACCTTTCTGAAAGCTGTTGATGGTTAGTGTCGCCTTTGTATGGCTAGACACGGTGGGTGAACACTTATAAATAGTGTAAGGCTTGCCTTGCACGCAACAATCAGAGTCGTTCTCTTGGTTACATTGTCCTAGTGAAGGCTTTTTCCCCCTTATTATGCCATTGGGCTTGCAAGTTTGAGCTTCAACTCCAGACCACTTGGTGAGAAGAAGAAAGAAGAAGAGGGCAAAGCTTGTAAAACAAACTTGGTTCTTCATATTTTTTCCTCTTTGGCTTCAGATATGTTTGGTGTGAAGAAGTTGTAGTGGTTGTGTGCCCTATTTATAGAGATATTTTTAATGTCATGGTGGGACATGTGTGTAGTCATATCTTTTGAGGAAATATATATAGTACTTTTTCTTTGAAAGGTGATTTGGTATGTACATACATTTTGGAAAAGAACGAAACTCGACCCAACGATTGAAATTAAATATAAAACCATATTATAAAACTGTGTTGATTACGTAACCATATACGAAGCCCTACTTTTGTATCTTTTGGCCAGCATCTAACAATATCTCAATCTTGTGCCTGGGCAGTCGATCTGTAGCCTTGAGATGCAGATCCAGTAAAGAATGCTTTTGATCATGTCTATTGCCTACAATCTCAATTTTTCATCGCCAAGCAAATTTGTTATATATGGAAGGTTGTAAGTATGTTTTCTAACATCAAAAAATAATTTTGAGGGATAAGTACTATACTTGTAGGATTTGATATTTTTCAAATGAGTCCTTGAGATCATAAGAAAAAGGGGGAAAAAAAAGAAAAATAAAAAAAAAATCTTTCTGGTATTTATTATGTATCAGTCGCTATTCATTCTTACATCCTATACCTATAACTTTTTCATAAGGTGTGATGGTGTTTTCATAGGATATGGAGGTGTTTTTCATAGAGTGGGGTGTAGGGTAGTGAATAATTGCTTATAAGAATAATTTTTCTTTATTTTATTTTCCTTTTTCTCCTCGCTTTTCATTTTTTAATTATAGTTTCTAATCTTTCTAGTTTCAGTTTGTTGTTATAATATCATGATATTTTAATAAAGTTAGTTATTAACATAAATTAAAATATCATGATATTTTAATTAAATTTTACTTTTTTGGTAACGTGGCATGTTAAGTTGTATTTTTTAATCTTTTTTTAAAAAAGATTTACCATGTACACGATTTGCGTGACAAACACAAGCATATATTCACCTAGATATATATATATATATATATATAGAGAGAGAGAGAGAGAGAGAGAGAAGTACTGCTACATCCCTGAGGGTTGTAGCCCGAGGATCTCCTGAGATCGAAGGCAAAAAAATTTTATTTTCTATTTTTCTGATTTATTTTTTATTCATTTTTTGGTATATTTAAATATTTTTTAAAAAAGAAAAAATATTCACAACATCATTAAAAAATAATTTCTTAATTACTAAGTAAAAAAAAAAAACCAAAAAATAACACTGTTAGGAGAAATCCCGAATCCCATTATCGGTATCCCAAACATTTCTCGTGTATATATACACATATATATATATATATATATATATATATACACACACATACTTGTCTGTAAAGGGTTATAACATCGCAAAAAGTGAGTAGTAATATTTTTTTATTTATTTTTATTTTTTATAATAACGGGTTACATTCCATTCATTAAGAGAGGACATTATAAAGTTGACTTAAATACAAGTTAGTTACAATCGTTAATAGTTTCCTATCACACTTCCAAGATTGACATGGTCTAGTCCAGACGGCAGATCTCTAAAGATCTAAGTCAGGGCAGGTTTGGGGGATGAGATGAGACACAAAAGTCTCATCTCATCTCATCTCATCATTACACATTTTTTAAATCCTCATACAAAATATAATAAACAATTCAAATTTTTCAAATCCCAATACAATAATAATACTAAAACATAATATTTTAAATACTAAAACAAAACACAAAATTCTCATCTCAGCCCCCAAACCTGCTAAGAGACAACACAACTTTGTCCACAAAAGAGGTAACATAACCCGATGGCAAAACCCCATACCCCGACTAAGCGGAGTAGGGTGCACCAAACCCTACCATAAGCATCACCTAAGTGGAGGGGAGACCACTTCATTTGGACTAAGATTCGAAGGTACTATTTTTTAGATTTTTATTTTTCTAAAAAATAAAGACAAGACACAAAATAACATACACTGCGAAAACTGAAAAAACAGTGCACACAGAGGCTACTGTGGCACGCGCCACTCTGGGAGGAAAGTCGACAGTCTTGGAAGTCCCAAACTCACAAGCCCCAGGGCCCTTCCTGGTGGCGCGTGAGAGCCACGCACCGAATGTCTTCGTAAACTTCGACCCTTGTGTACAGGCTACTCGTCCCTCCGTTTGGTGCCGTACTCGATGGTCTTGAAGATTGATGGTTGGCCAACACCATGGAGAGGTGCGTGCTGCTATGATCAGCGGAAGGATTCAGATCTGCAATTCTCCCTTATTTGGCCTAAAAAAAATACAAACATACAAAACAAAACACTACACAGAGGAGGAGAGAGGGGGGATAGAGGGAGGGAGGGGGACGGGAGCCCAAGCTTCCACCCTAGCTCTCACCCCCTCTAGCCAGATCTGTGGAGAAAGTTTAGAGAGAAGGAAGAGAGTTTTGGTCTAGAGAGAGAACGGTGAAGTTCCCGGATCTGTTGGCTATTGCAAGAAATCCGAAATTGTTTCAGGGAAGGTGGGTTGCGTTCGATCAATGGACGGAATCCGTTGCCACACTTGGATCATTGGCAAGCTTTTTTCATTCCACATACGGACTAGTTTTAAAATTAATGAAACTGATCTATGGACCAATACAATAATTGGAATGTTTTCCTATAACTAATTATTATCTTCATCCAAAGTTTACTAATTCGTTCATACTAATTGATATGGTTTATTTTAAATAATCTTTTGCCCAACAAATTAAATAGAAAGCAAGTTATAGGAAATGTGTTGCAATTAAACTGCAAACATAGTAAACAGTATAACACGAGGGAATTAACATAGAAAAGCAAAAGAAAGCTACCAAAATAAACACACTCTTGTATTCAAAGTAATTCCTTAGGCATTCGGTTTATAAAATACTAGCAAGTTGCAAACATGGTGCAATTAGGGGTGAAAAAAAAATCGGTGAACCGGTAAACCAGACTGGTGGGTTTGGTTCGGTCCGGTACCAGTTTGATTTTTCTCAAAACCGATCAAAATCAGTTCGGTTTCGATTTTCTTTTTTCTAACACCAGACCAGACCGGACCGGTTTACCGGTTCATATATATATATTTTAATTTTTATATTGTATAAAATATTTTTTATATTATATATATATATTTTATATATAATATATATAATTATATATAAAATAATTTTCTATTATATGATAAATTACTAATTAATATAATATTAAATTTTAAAATCCTATATCACTATAGTCTATTGTATTAATAGTTATATTAATACCATATCACTATATATTATAATATACTATAATATATCACTATATTATATATTATAATATTTCACTATAGTCTATAATACAATTATAATATATATTATAATAGATTATCACTATATTATTATATACTATAATATACTATATTATATATAATATATAATATACTGAAAAATCAGATCGAACTAGACTAGAACTAATCAAAACTGGAAGTACCAGTTTAGGGGTGTAACCAGTGCAGTATCAATTTTTCAAATCTCAAATCTCAAAACTGGAATACACCGGTTCGGTTCTAAAATATGTCCAAAACTGAACCGAACCGGACTGGTTACACCCCTAGGTGCAATAAAATTGTAAAAATTGTAAACAATATAACATATAGTCCAGAATAACGTAGAAATGCAAAACAAAACTAGCAAAATAAACAAGCCTTTGTATTTATAGTAATATCATAAACGTAGAAACATATAAATCACAACAAACCTCTACACAGGTCTAGTATATCTTAAACACAATGGAAATTAAGCATCAGACCAATATATGTCTAATTCACCCCAATCACTTTCTGGCACTCCCAAAGCCTTCCAAACAGCTTTAGAGGCATCAACAATATTGTTAGGACATGGAGGTTGGTAATCATGGTCGGCATCGCATCCCATAGTGGAATCACACTCGTCAACTACCTTGGCCTTGACACTCCTTCCATTGCCATAGATCGTGATATAATTCAAACACCTATGCTTATTGTTGAACCATCCTGTTGATAGTGCTACCACAGGGGTGTCATCAGGGTGATACTTGTTGTCGCATTCCGATGGTCCACCACCATCCCCACCTTTCTGAAAGCTGTTGATGGTTAGTGTCGCCTTTGTACGGCTAAACACGGGGGGTGAACACTTATAAACAGTGTAGGGCTTGCCTTGCACGCAACATTCAGAATCGTTTGCTCGGTTACATTGTCCTGGTGGAGGCTTTTTCCCCTTTATCGTGCCGCTAGGTTTGCAAGTTTGAGCGTCGACGCCTGACCACTTTGTAACAAGAAGAAAGAAGAAGATGGCAAAGCTTGTACAACAAATTTGGTTCTTCATTTTCTTTTTCTCTCTTGCTTTGGTTATGTTTGTTGTAAAGAAGTTGTAGTGGGCGTATCCTATATATAGATCAGATTAACTAGTACTCCAAATAGATCTTTTAAATGTCAAAGTAGGACATGTGTGTAGTCATGTCTTTTAAGGAAAATACGTTTTCTTTGAAAGTTGATTTGGCATTTTCATGCATCTTGAAAAGGAACAAAACTCGACTCAACGATTTAAATTAAGTATAAAAAACCACATTATAAAACTCGTGTTGATAACGTACGTAACCATGCATATACGGAACCCTACTTTTGTATCTTTTGGCCGTAAGCAATGCATCAAACATCTAATGGAATTTCCTTAATTTAATATGAAAGAAAAAAGGTATTCATTCCTTTGAATCTCGTGGCAGTCAATGATTAGCCTTGAGATGCAGATCCAGTAATACTTTTGATGTGATCTCAAATTTCCATTCATCGGCAGGCAAACTTGTAAGTATTATTTTTGGCTTTACCGAATTCTCCTCAGCCACTTGTACAATGTTTTCTAACATGATCACAAAATAATTTTGAGGGATAAGTAATATAGTGACTTGTAGGATTTGATATTTTTCAAATGATTCCTTGAGGGTAAGATCAAAAGAAAAGAAAACAAATGAAAGTCTTGTCTGGATTATAAGGTAATACTTATATATAATCAAATGACTTTTTCATCCAAATTCCCTTAAGTAATTAAAATTACTTTACATGAAACTCATTTGTCACCATTTTTTTAAGAATTTAAAAAATGATGTCAATCAACATGCATGCCAAGTCATGAACAATAAATGTTACAACATTAAAAGCATTGAGAAAACAAGTTACAAAATAAAATGACTTGAATTTCAAAATATGTGTAAAATAATAATAAAAACTTATAAAACTAAAATCAAAAACAAAATTAATAACATAAATTCTTTTGAAAAATAAAATTAATTTTAAATTTTAAATAAAAATCTCCAATTAGAAGAAGAAACACTAAAATACATTTAAGAAAAAGACTGAGATTACCAAAAAAAAAAAAAAAAAAACTAAACCACATGTTGAGAAACTAAAATAAATTTACAACATTATTAAAAAACACATCCTTAATCACTAAATAATAATAAAAAAAAAGAAGTGTCGGTACCAACTCTCAGTAGCTCTATCATTTTCCCTTAAAAAAACTACCCTATATATGGGTGGCCCTGCACCTTCAACCACTTATCACCCCTTAGGTTCTAGTGCATTCTCTCTGATCTCTCTCTCTCTCTCTCTCTCTCAATTTTAGTTTCTAATATTTGTCTTATTTTATTTTTAAATTTTTTCTAGTATTAAGTCTTTTAAGGGGGCTCGTTGTGGGGAGAGGTAGCTCTTATGACTAAGTTAGTGAGAATCGAGTATATTGATTATTTTAGTTTTCGAATTGAGAAGTTACCTTTAGTATGTACTTTGACCTCTATTTATATAGATCGAGTGTTCAATTAGTAAGGCTAGCTGTACTTACAGCCTGATTCTATCTTATTCGCGAATTGTTAGAACTTCAAATTTGCTTCTATGGGAAGTACTATGCTGAGGATAATTAATATTATGGACAGATATTGTGGGTAGGCATCACAGTGGAGGTTATTAATATTGCTCCGCGTTCATTACATCATTAAATCACTATTAATGACAATTGGATTCAAATTCCGTATCAATGCATTTTGATAGTTTACGATCTTAGCCTTCGTTGGTCAAGCTTACTCTTTCACGCCCATGGGGCCCCTAGGTATTGTGGTCCAGTCCAAATCTCTTTGGGGAATACTCAGTCCACCAGTTACCCCACAAACTCCCATCACACAGGTTTGGTGGGAATCTTCCACTTTGTTTGTGTCATTTCAGTGACTTTTTGTTCGTTTCGTCCCACTTCTAGGGTGGCTGTGCAGCTTACCTTCCACTTCCTTTCATGCAATGTGGGTCACGAAATTTGCCCGTTCCATTCCCGTGTCAGTGACACTTATTATTTCCTTGTTGCACTCACTTTCAAACCCTAATTGTTTCTTGTTGTTGCACTCCCCTAATCTTCTATCTTTCAGTCTTCCCTTTTGGTCTTTGCTTTTTTCATCACCAATGGCTCCCTATAATGCCTCTCGCTTTGGCTCCTATGGCATATGTTTTTCAAGCCCTCAAGGTTCTCCCAACAAATTTGAGGGTGCCAGTCTGCATCGTTCAAATGGTTTTGCGGAACACCGATGGTCTGACCTCCTAGGTGGAACTCGATTTGGTGAGGAATCGATATGGGGTCCCAAATTTTGTAGTCATGGACCTACCTGGTACCCGTCGTGGGTTTGTCAACTAGGAAGGTTTTGTCGAAAGGATCGCTCTGTACACAAGCATGTTCCTGTGGGGGCTACGACTCTCGGCCTTTTACTACCATGTTCGCGTCGTTTTGGATTTCTTGTGTTTGACCCATTCACAACTCCTTCCTAATGCCTTGAGGATCCTGTTATCATGCTACGTGGTTTGGCACCAAGCTTGGAGCCCACCGGTGAGGAATATCCCGACCTCACTACCCGGGAGTTCGTTTATACCCACAATGTTAGACGTCATGATGGGAACTAGTATAGCTTTCGTTCCTCGACTAGATATAGAGTGCATGTTTGGAGTCTCACTACTGCCATGCAAGATATTTTTCTTCTTTTCTAGTTTAGGTTGGGAGTTTCCGGCGAGTGAAGCTGGCTGCCAGGAATTTCTAGTTCATGCCTTGTGGGGATTCATCCCCGAGGAACGTGAAATGGGTGTAACACTTTCCAACTAGGAACAAGCATGCCTAGAACTCATATATTTCTGAATTGATCAAAATTCTAATGCTGTTTGGTTTGATGTTCTTCTCACTTGGGTGGATATTGACTAATTTCAAGTGCTACCGAATCGTTCCCATGTTGTGTGTCGCAAATTTCTTAGCGAGCCGTCTGTACCTTTCGGACAAAAAAGGCCTACTTCTGTCATGATGGGCGAAGATATGCAAACAGGGTTTTAGTTCCTTAGACATTTGGTTCATGAACTTGCAAATGTGTTGAAATTAAACTGCAAACATAATAAACAATATAACATGAGGGAAGTAACACAGAAAATCAAAAGAAACCTAACAAAATAAACAAACCCTTGTATTCATAGTAATCATGAACATAAACACACAAATCAAAACAATTCTCCACTCAGGTTTGGTATATCTTATATAAAATGGAAGTTAAGCATCATACCGAAAGGAACAAAACTCAATTTAATGAATTAAAATATCAATAACCATATTATAAAACTATTACTTTTTTTTTTGTATACGAGTATACAAAGCTCTACTTTTGTATCTTAACGCAAGCATGCTTCATCTTATCGCATGACTGTAATTTATTCGTAAAGAGTAAAGTGTTAATCTTTTTGAATCTCGTGGTAGTCAATCAGTCTTGAGATGCAGGTCCAGTAATAGTTTTCAGGTCCAAAATCTCAAGTTTTCATCCCCTAGCAAATTTATAGAGCAATCTTACTCTGTTACACACCGATGGAGGAAAATTGGAAGTGAAGGGAGAGGAGTTACGGTGCTGCTGTGTTCGGGGATGTGGAAGAGTGTAGTTGGAGAATATCCTAGAAGCTAAGTATGGAGCTTGGGCCAAATGGGCTGGTAGACAATCAAAGAGTCGGGCCAATGAAGAGATGCGATGGGCCAAGGGCCAAGGGTCATTCTCAGGCCTCTTAGTTGCTTATGTTTATTTGCAGTTACATTTACAATATGGGCCGTAGGCCTTAGTGATAAGGGTAGTTAAGTACTTTACTATCTTTGCTTTATATTCCCTGTAAGCAGACATTTATTTTTTGTCTGGACTATTCCTGTGTTGTCAGGCTTTTGGAGGAGCTCCCCTCGAAGAGAGTATTTCACTATCAATTTCAATACAATATTACTATTCATCTATCATTTTCTTAGAATTTTTGTTGCTATTATACAATCCATCGACTTAAGTGTAACAAATTGGTACCGGAGACCCCGTTCCTCCCCTACTTCCATGGCTGATGGCACAAGATTGAGGGATCTTCAAGAAGGATTTCAATCCTTCAAGAAGACCACAGAGGCTCACATTAAACAATCGGAATCCCAGTTTTCTACATTTGGCGTGGAGCTACAAGTAGTGAGAAAACAAATGGAGGGCATGATGAAGTAGTTATCCTCCATTGCAACGGATTTGCACAAAAACAAAAAGCAAGGGTCAGGTGGATCTAGCAGTCATGAAAAGGCATATCAACAAGATCAGATGATTCCCCACACAAGGGAAATACTTCCAAGAGCCGTGCAACTAGATTTCCCTACTTTTCATGGTGAAGAACTCCATTGTTGACTGTATAAGGTGAATCAATTCTTCAAATTCCATAATACTTTACCACAACAACGTTTGAGACTTGTTTCTTTCCATATGGAGGGCAAGACCCTAGCATGGTTTCAAGACTTGGATGAATCTGGTTTGGTTTATGATTGGGAAGGGTTTGTGAGAGCATTATTGATTAGGTTTGGGCCCAGTAGTTATGATGACCCCATGGAACAATTAACTAGGCTGAGATAAGTTGGAATTGTGGAAGAACACAAGGCTCACTTTGAAGCCTTTTCTAATAGACTTAGAGGTTTATAGGAACAATACAAATCAACCTGTTTCCTAAGTGGCCTAAGAGATGAATTCGGATTATCGGTGCATATGTTCAACCCAAACAATCTCACCTCAACCTATAGCCTTGCCAAAATACAAGAAGAGCACGTTTCCCTCCATAAAAAAACTCATAACCTGAACCTACATCAACCATCACCATGAACCAGCCTCATTCAAAATCAACGATCATGCCCTCAAAACCATGACACCAAAAACTCTGGAAGGGCTGTAGTACTTGTGCAGAAAATTATGTTTCTCTCTCTAGATATCTATATATGTACCTACGCATAATTCATCTATGCATAGCATTCAACACAAGAAAGAAAGTGTGAGAATGAAGAGCTTGTGCTCAAAAGCGACCTTTCTCCTTTTTTCCATTCTCCTATTAACAAACCGTTGGGGCATAAAAGCTAAGAAATGAAATCCAAGTGGCAACTTAAGGGGAAAGAAACCCCCTCTTGGGCAATGCAATATTGAGAATGACTCAGAATGTTGTGTTAAAGGCAAGATATACACTACTTACAAGTGCTCACCACCGGTAGTTTGCCACACAAAAGCCATTCTCACCCTCAATAGCTTTGAGGAGGGAGGAGATGGTTGTGGCCCATCAGAATGTGATGATTAGTTCCACTCTAACGATAAACTCGTGGTGGCGCTATCGACCTAATGGTTCAACAAAAAGAGGAGATGTCTTATCAACACACTACAAGAAAACTGATTAATTATGGCTAGTTATTCCCTACGAAAATGACTATTTTCTACTAAAATGAGTATGTTTTCATCTCAAATAGTTATTGTTGTCGCAAATACTTGTTTTTCTTTTAGTGAAATCACCATCAGAGCCAATGGGCAGAGTGTGGTAGCCTTGGTGGTAGACGAGTGTGATTCAACTATAAGGTATGATGCAGACCATGATTATCAGTCTCCTTGTCCTAACAACATTGTTGATGCCTCTAGGGCCTTGTGGGAAGCTTTAGGTGTGCCTCGTGATGATTGGGGTGCGCTAGACATTACATGGTCCGATGCTTAGTTACTTTCATATGGATTGCCTTTAAAATAAAAAACTTGCAAGTCCTCTTGCTGTTATATATTGTAGTTGTTTTATGGCGATGGAGAACTGGAAATGCACTTGAAATAATCTAAGTATGTATGGTAAGTGTTAAATATAGGTTTCACGTTCAAGTTAATACACTATTATGTATGCACTTCCACCTGCTATATTGCTTTTTATCATCATTGGCCATACTTGTAGAATCTTGTAGTATTTGAAAAATTATATTTGCAAGCTAGTATGGATATGGAGTGCACGTGCTTTACAATGAGGACATAGCATGATTTCTCTAAATTTGCCCACCCATACATGGTTGTTGCGAGTAAAGATATGTGGGTTTAGTTGGTTCATTAATAGAACAAAGAAATAACAAAATACATTGCCTTACGAGAAAACTGGATTACTTCAATGGACGCTTGGTGCATAGCATGGCAAACAAGAAATTGATAAAGAATAGAGTAGGGGACTATATATTTTAGGATGATTCATAGACAATTTTAGCAGAATCGGACACTATATATTATGGTGAGATTAGAAGACTAGTTTTTAGCATGGTTATTTTTTCTTTCGTGGAAAATTACTCGTAGCAAATCTCACTCGCCTTGTGGCCTATTGTACATCCGAACTCCAAGATCCTCATGAGCACTTAATGTCAATACAACATAATAGATGTATTTGATGCAAAACTTTCAAGGTGCTGATATACAAAATACAAGGTTTTAATTTCTTAGGCATTCAGAGTTACACAAAAAATAAAAAGAAAAAAAAAACTTGTTAAGCAATCGGTTCATGAAGTACTAGCAAGTTGCAAACATGGTGCAATGAAATTGTAAAAGTCATAAATAGTATACCATATACTCTGGAATAACGCAGAAATACAAAACAAAAATAGTAGAATAAACACGCCTTTGTATTCATAGTAATATCATACACGTACAAACTATAAATCACAATGAACCTCCACACAGGTGTAGTATATCCTAAATATAATGGAAACTAAGCATCAGACCAATAAATGTCTAATTCACCCCAGTCACTTTCTGGCACACCCAAAGCCTTCCAAACAGCTTTAGAGGCATCGACAATGTTGTTAGGACATGGAGGTTGGTAATCATGGTCGGCATCGCAACCCATAGTGGAATCACACTCGTCAACTACCTTGGCCTTGACGCTCCTTCCATTGCCATAGATCGTGATATAATTCAAACACATATGCTTATTATTGAACCATCCTGTTGACAGTGCTACCACAGGAGTGTCATCAGGGTGATATTTGTTGTTGCATTCTGATGGTCCACCACCATCCCCACCTTTCTAAAAGCTGTTGATGGTTAGTGTCGCCTTTGTATGGCTAGACACGGGGGGTGAACACTTATAAATAGTGTAAGGCTTGCCTTGCACGCAACAATCAGAGTTGTTCTCTTGGTTACATTGTCCTAGTGGAGGCTTTTTCCCCCTTATTATGCCAGTGGACTTGCAAGTTTGAGCTTCAACTCCAGACCACTTGGTGAGAAGAAGAAAGAAGAAGAGGGCAAAGCTTGTAAAACAAACTTGGTTCTTCATATTTTTTCCTCTTTGGCTTCAGTTATGTTTGGTGTGAATAAGTTGTAGTGGTTGTGTGTCCTATTTATAGAGATATTTTGAACGTCATGGTGGAACATGTGTGTAGTCATATCTTTTGAGGAAATATATATAGTACTTTTTCTTTGAAAGGTGATTTGGTATGTACATGCATCTTGAAAAAGAACGAAACTCGACTCAACGATTGAAATTAAATATAAAACCATATTATAAAACTGTGTTGATTACGTACGTAACCATACACGTACGAAGCCCTACTTTTGTATCTTTTGGCCAGGATCTAACAATATCTCAATCTTGTGGCCGGGCAGTCAATCTGTAGACTTGAGATGCAGATCCAGTAATGAATGCTTTTGATCATGTCTATTGTCTACAATCTCAATTTTTCATCGCCAAGCAAATTTGTTATATATGGAAGGTTGTAAGTATGTTTTCTAACATTAAAAAATAATTTTGAGGGATAAGTAGTACTATACTGGCTTGTAGATATTTTTCAAATGAGTCCTTGAGATCATAAGAAAAGGGGGGAAAAAAAGAAAAAAAAAAAAGTCTTTCTGGGTTCCTAGCATAATACTCATATATCAAATGATTTCTTCATCCAAATTCCCTTAGTATATTAAAGAAAATTACTTTACATGAAACTCATTTGTCACTATTCTTTTAAGAATCTAAAAATGATGTCAATCAAAATGCCAAGTGAACAACAAATGTTACAATATTAAAAGCATTGAGAAAACTTAAACTTATAAAACTAAAATCAAAGCCAAAATTAATAACCTAAATTCTTTTGGAAAATCAAATTAACTTAGAGTTATAAATAAAAATGCCCAATTAGATGAAATTGAAACACTAATTGAAATACATGTGTGGCCACGTTCAACCACTAATCTTCCCTTAGGTGGTGCTTTTTATTTTAGGTATTTATTATGCATAAGTTACTATTCACTCTTACACCCTACACTTATAACATTTTCATAGGTTGTGATGGTGTTTTCATAGGATATGTGGGTGTTTTTCATAGGGTGGGGTGTAAGGTAGTGAATATTAATTGCTGATAAGAAGAATTTTTCTTTATTTTATTTTACTTTTTCTCCACGCTTTTCATTTTTTTAATTATAGTTTCTAATCTTTTTAGTTTCAGTTTATTGTTATAATATCATGATATTTTAATGAAGTTAGTTATTAAGTTAATTAAAATATCATGGTATTTTAATTAAATTTTAGTTTTTTAGTAACATGGCATGTTAAGTTGTATTTTTTAATCTTTTATTAAAAGAGATTAAACATGTACAAGATATGTGTGACATGCAAAGACATTCATTCATCTATATATATATATATATATATATATAGAGAGAGAGAGAGAGAGAGAGAGAGAGAGAGAGAGAGAGCAGTACTACTACATCCCGAGGGTTTTAGCCCGAGGATCTCCCGAGATCGAAGGCAAAAAAAGTTTTTCTATTTTTTCTGATTTATTTATATTCATTTTTTGGTACTTTTAAATGTGTTTTAAAAAAGAAAAAATTTCACAATATCATTAAAAAATAATTTCTTAATTACTAAGTAAAAAATAACAAACACTATCAAGAGAAATGCTCGTTTCCCGTTATCTGGATCCCAAACATTTCCTATATATATATATATATACACACATTTGCCTGTAAAAGGTTATAATGTCGCGACAAGTGAGTAGTACTATCTCTTTTTTTTTTTTTTTTGATAATAACGGATCACATTCCATTCATTACGAGAGGACATTACAAAGTTGACTTAAATACAAGCCATTTACAATCGTTAATAACTTCTTAACACACTTTCGTGACTGACATGATCTAGTCCAGATGGTAGATCTCTAAAGACCTAAGTTTAAGAGATAGCACAACTCTGTCCATGACAGAGGTAACAGAACCCGGTGACAAAACCCCATACCCTGACTTAGGAGTGGGGTGCAACCCTACATAAGCCCTACCACTCATGAGAGCCACGTGCCGAACGTCTCCGGAAAATTCGACCCGTGTGTGCGGGCTACTCGCCGCTTCGTTTGGCGCCGCATTCAGTGGCCTTGAAGATCGGCGGTTGGGCAACACCATGGAGGGGCGCGTGCTGGTCTATGATTAGCAGAAGGATCCAGATCTGCGATTCACCCTTATTTGACCTGAAAAAACACAAAAACATAAAACAAAACACTACACAAAGGAGGAGAGAGGGGGGAGAGAGGGAGGGAGAGGGAAGGGAGCCGAAGCTCCCACCCCCTCTGGCCGGAATTGTGGAGAAAATTTAGAGAGAAGGGAGAGAGTTTTGGTCTAGAGAGAGAGTGAGGAAGTTCCCGGATCTGTTGGCTATTGCAAGAAATCCGAAATTGTTTTGAGGAAGGTGGGTTGCATTCGATCAACGGACGGAATCCATTGCCTCTCTTAGATCATTGGCAAGCTTTTTTCATTCCACACACAGACTTGTTTTAAAATTAATGAAACTGATCTATGGACTAATACAAAAATTGGAATGTTTTCCTATAACTAATTATTATCTTCATCCAAAGTTTACTAATTCGTTCATATTAATTGATATGGTTTATTTTAAATAATCTTTTGCCCAACAAATTAAATAGAAAGTAAGTTATAGGAAATGTGTTGCAATTAAACTGCAAACATAGTAAACAGTATAACAAGAGGGAATTAACATAAAAAAAGCAAAAGAAAGCTAAGAAAATAAACACACTCTTGTATTCAAAGTAATTCCTTAGGCATTCGGTTCATGAAATACTAGCAAGTTGCAAACATGGTGCAATTAGGGGTGAAAAAAAAATCGGTAAACGAGTAAACCAGACCGGTGGGTTTGGTCCGATCCGGTACCGGTTTTATTTTTCTCAAAACCTGTCAAAATTAGTTCAGTTCCGATTTTCCTTTTTCTAATATCAGACCGGACCGGACCGGTTCAAATATATATTTTAATTTTTATATTGTATAAAATATTTTTTATATGATTTTTTATATTATATATATAATATATATAATTATATATAAAATAATTTTTTATTATATGATAAATTACTAATTAATATAATATTAAATTTTAAATTCCTATATCACTATAGTCTATTGTATTAATAGTTATACTAATATCATATCACTATATATAATAATATACTATAATATATCACTATATTCTATATTATAATATATTATCACTATATTATTATATACTATAATATACTATATAATATACCAAAAAAATCAGACCGAACTGGACTATAATATACTATAATATACCAATTTATGGGTGAAACCAGTGCGGTATCAATTTTTCAAATCTCAAAATTGAAATATACCAGTTCGGTTCTAAAATATGTCCAAAACCGAACCGAACCGGACCGATTGTACCCTTAGATGCAATGAAATTGTAAAAATTGTAAACAATATACCATATACTCCAGAATAACGCAGAAATGCAAAACAAAACAAGCAAAATAAACAAGCCTTCGTATTTATAGTAATATCATAAACGTAGAAACATATAAATCACAACAAACCACTAAACAAGTGCAGTATATCTTAAACACAATGGAAACTAAGCATCAGACCAATATATGTCTAATTCACCCCAATCACTTTCTGGCACTCCCAAAGCCTTCCAAACAGCTTTAGAGGCATCAACAATATTGTTAGGACATGGAGGTTGGTAATCATGGTCAGCATCGCACCCCATAGTGGAATCACACTCGTCAACTACCTTGGCCTTGACGCTCCTTCCATTGCCATGGATGGTGATATAATTCAAACACCTCTGCTTATTGTTGAACCATCCTGTTGATAGTGCTACCACAGGGGTGTCATCAGGGTGATACTTATTGTCGCATTCCGATGGTCCACCACCATCCCCACCTTTCTGAAAGCTGTTGATGGTTAGTGTCGCCTTTGTACGGCTAAACACGGGGGGTGAACACTTATAAACAGTGTAAGGCTTGCCTTGCACGCAACATTCAGAATCGTTTGCTCGGTTACATTGTCCTGGAGGAGGCTTTTTCCCCTTTATCGTGCCGCTAGGTTTGCAAGTCTGAGCTTCAACGCTTGACCACTTTGTAACAAGAAGAAAGAAGAAGGCGGCAAAGCTAATATAAAAAATTTGGTTCTTCATTTTCTTTTTCTCTCTTGCTTTGGTTATGTTTGTTGTAAAGAAGTTGTAGTGGGCGTTTCCTATTTATAGAGATTAACTAGTACTCCAAATAGATCTTTTAAATGTCAAAGTAGGACATGTGTGTAGTCATGTCTTTTAAGGAAAATACGTTTTCTTTGAAAGTTGATTTGGCATTTTCATGCATCTTGAAAAGGAACAAAACTCGACTCAACGATTTAAATTAAGTATAAAAAACCACATTATAAAACTCATGTGTTGATAACGTACGTAACCATGCATATACGGAACCCTACTTTTGTATCTTTTGGCCGTAAGCATCAAACATCTAATGGAATTTCCTTAATTTAATCGGAAAGAAAAAAGGTATTTATTCCTTTGAATCTTGTGGCAGTCAATGATTAGCCTTGATGAGATGCAGATCCAGTAATACTTTTGATGTAATCTTAAATTTCCATTCATCGCCAAGCAAACTAATTGTTTTATAATGGTTGTAAGTATTATTTTTGGCTTTAATTATCGAATTCCCCTCAGCCACCTGTACAATGTTTTCTAACATCACAAAATAATTTTGAGGGATAAGTAGTAATATAGTGACTTGTAGGATTTGATATTTTTCAAATGATTCCTTGAGGGTAAGATCAAAAGAAAAAGAAAACAAAGTCTTGTCTGGATTACTAAGGTAATACTTATATATAATCAAATGATTTGATCGTCCAAATTCCCTTAAGTAATTAAGATTACTTTACATGAATCTCATTTGTCACTATGTTTTTAAGAATTTAAAATATGATGTCAATCAACATGCAGGCCAAGTCATGAGCAACAAATGTTACAATATTAAAAGCATTGACAAAACAAGTTGCAAAATAAAATGACTTGAATTTCAAAATATGTCTAAAATTAAAAAAAAAAAAGTTAAACTTATAAAACTAAAATCAAAACCTAAATTAATAACCTAAATTCTTTTGAAAAGTCAAATTAATTTAAAATTATAAATAAAAATGTCCAATTAGAGGAAAAAACACTAAAATACATTTAAGAAAAATATTGAGATTACAAAAATAAAAAATAAAAAATACTAAACCACAAGTTGAGAGACTACGGCTCAAGGGGTGGCTTATGTAGGAGCAGTGCTACACCCACTGAGGGTGTAGCCCAATGATGAGTCCGAGAAGGCTAAATTCTTTTTTTTTTCTTATATTTTTTTTATATCCATAAAAATTATAAAAAAATTCACAATATTATTAAAAAATACATTCTTAATCACTAAATAATAATAAAAAAAAGGTGTCGGAACCCAACTCTCGCCTCTTGGTATATAAATCTATTTTCCCTTACAAAGCCTACCCTATATATGGGGAGTAATTCTACATACAACCGTGAAGTGCGTAACCGCCGCGTAATCGCTTTGAAAAAGAGTGGGGTCCACTATTAAAAAATTAATTTTTTTCATGTGGGTCCCATGTTTTATTCATTTTTTTCAAAGCGATTACGCGGCGGTTACACAATTCACGGTTGTAAGTATATTTTCTCATATATGGGTGGCCACCTTGAACCACTAATCATCCCTTAGGTTCTAGTGCCTTCTCTCTCTCTTCCTCTCTCTTCTTCTATTTTTTTTTTGTTTTTTTTAATTGTAGTACTTTCTAATCTTTGTCTTCTTTTATTTTTAAATTTTTTATAGTATTAAGTCCTTAGTTTTAGTTTATTGTTATTGTTGCAGACGTATTTCCGACTTCTACGAATGGCCTCTATCAACCTGCACCACAAAGATAAGGGGGCTCGTTGTGGTGAGAGATACTTCTGATGCCTAAGTCAGCGAGAATTGAGTATATGGAGTATTTTTGTTTTCGAATTGAGAAGTTACCTTTGGTATGTACTTTGAGCTCTATTTATATAGATTGAATATGTTTGGATGTTGAAGTGAGTTGAGTTGAGTTGAGTTGAGTTGAGATGATAAAATATTGTTAGAATATTATTTTTTAATATTATTATTATTTTGAAATTTGAAAAAGTTGAATTGTTTATTATATTTTGTATTGGAATTTGAAAAAGTTGTAATGATGAATTGAGATGAGTTGAGATGAGTTTGGTAACCAAACTCACCCCGTTCAATTAGTAAGGCTTGGCTTACAGCCTAATTCTATCTAATCTGCGGACTGTTAGAACTTCAAATTTGGTTTTATGGGAAGTACTGTGCTGAGGAGAATTAATATTATGGACGAATATTGTGGGCGGACATCACGCTGGAGGTTACAAATTCCGTATCAATGCATTTTGATAGTTTACTATCTTAGCCTTCGTTGGTCAAGCTCTTTGGGGAATACTCAGTCCACTAGTTACCCCACAAACTCTTATCACACTGGTTTGATGGGAATTTTTCACTTTGCTTCGTGGCATTTCAGTGAGTTTTTGTTCGTTTCATCCCCCTTGTAACTGCCTTCTTGATGACACATATTCCCACGTATGGAGTGGCTATGCTGGCTTACCTTCCACTTCCTTTCGTGCAGTGCGGGTCACGGAATTTTCCCGTTCTGTCCCTATGTTAGTGACACCTATTATTTCCTTGTTGCACTCCCTTTCAAACCCTAAATATTGTTTCATGTCGTTGCACTCACTCCCCTAATCTTCTATCTTTCAGTCTTCCCTTTCGTTCTTTGCTCTTTTCGTTGGCTCCCTGTAATACCTCTCGCTTCGGCTCCTATGGCATATGTTCTTCACACCCTCAAGGTTCTCGATCCTAACAAACATGAGGGTGCCAGTCTGCATCGTTCAAATGGTTTTGTGAGACACCGATGGTCTGAACTCCTAGGTGGACCTGGATTTGGTGAGGAACCGATATGGGGTCCCAAATTCTGTAGTCATGGACCTGCCTGGTACTCGTCTTGGGGTTGTCGACTCGGAAGATTTTGTTGAACGGGTTGCTCTGTACACACGCATGTTCCTGATGGGGCTACGACTCTCATTTTGCTGCCCCATTCGCGATGTTTTGGATTTCTTGGGTTTAGGCCATTCACAACTCTTTCCTAATGCTTGGAAGATCCTTCTATCATGCTTTGTGTTTTGGCGCCAAGTTTGGAGCTCACTGGTGAGGAATATCCCCACCTCACTACCTGAAAGTTCGTTTATAGCCACAATGTTAGACGTGACGATGGGAACTAGCGTAGCTTTCGTTCTTGGATTGGATATAGAGTGGCATGTTTGGACTCTTGCCACTGCCATGCCAAAGATCCACATAAGAAGTTTTTCTTCGTTTCTGGTTTGGATTGGGAGTTTTTGGTGAGTGAAGCTAGTTGCTAGGAATTTCTAGTTCGAGCCTTGTGGGGACTTGTCCCCGAGGAATGTGAAATGGGTGTAACACTTTCCAACTGGGAACAAGCCCGCCTAGAACTCATATATTCCTGAATTAAACAAAATCCTATTGCTATTTGGTCTGATGTTCTTCTCACTTGGGTGAATATTGACTGATTTCTAGTGTTACTGATTCGTTTCCATGTTGTGTGTCGCAAATTTCTTAGTAGGTCATTTGTTCCTTGTGGACAGAAAAAGCCCCCTTCTGTCATGGTGAACCAAGATATGAAAACAGTATTTTCGTTCCTTAGACATTTGGTTCATGAACTTGCAAATGTGTTGCAATTAAACTGCAAACATAATAAAAAATATAACACGAGGGAAGTAACACCGAAACGCAAAAGAAAACTAACAAAATAAACACGCCTTTGTATTCATCGTAATCGTGAACATAAACATATAAAACACAACAAATCTCCACTCTGGTGTGGTATATCTTATTTCCAATGGAAGTTAAGCATCAGACCAATAAATATCTAACTCACCCCAATTAAGTTCTGGCACACCCAAAGCCTTCCAAACCGCTTTAAAGGCATCGACAATATTGTTAGGACGTGGAGGTTGGTAATCATGGTCAACATCGCACCCCATTGTGGAATCACATTCGTCGACCACCTTGACCTTGACGCTTATTCCATTGCCATACACAGTGATATAATTTAAACATCTCTGCTTGTTGTTAAACCATATGTTGACAGTGCCACTACAGGAGTATTGTCATTAGGGTGATATTTGTTGTCGCATTCCGATGGTCGGCCGCCATCCCCACCTTTCTCAAAGCTATTGATGGTTAGTTTGGCTTTTGTATGGCTAGACACTGGTGGTGAACACTTGTAAGTAGTGTAAGGCTTGCCTTGCATGCAACAATCAGAGTCGTTTTCTTGATTATATTGCCAAGAGGAGCCTTTTTTTCCCCCTTATTGTGCCACTTGGCTTGCAAATCTGGGCTTCAATGCCTGACCAGTTCGTAAGAAGAAGAAAGGAGAAAAGGACAAAGTTTAGAAAACAAATTTGGTTCTTGTCTTCTTTTTCCTCTCTTGCTTTTTTATGTTTGGTGTGAAGAAGTTGAAGTCGGCGTGGGGTTATTTATAGAGATTATCTACTCCAAATAGCTATTTTTTTATGTCAAAGCAGGAAATGTGTGTAATCATGTCTTTTGAGGAAAGATATTTTTTCTTTGAAAGGTGGTTTGGAATGGGTAATGATTCTCTTACATCTCCTATATTACTGCTTTACTATCGAGTTATTTTTATTTCTCTTTGCTATTTGAATCTGGATTAATAATTCCAGAACATGACATTCTTGCATAATTTAGAAGAAAACAAATTCAATTAACTAACGTAATCATGTAATTTAATTAAAAATAAATTCAATTTTATAAAACTTGACTCAAAAAGCAAAAGAATGTCAATTTTTATAAATTGAATTTATTTTTAATTAAATTACATGATTATATTGGTTGATTGAATTTATTTTTTCTAGATTATGCAAAATGTCATTTTATGAGATTTTCAATTTAGATTCAAAGAGCAAAAAGAAAAAAAATAGCTATATGGTAAAACAGTAGTAAAAGAAATCACTACAACAAATTTGAGATTTTGGGACGAAATTATTTAGGGACGAAATTTTTTTCATCCCTAAAAGTCATTTTTTGGGACGAATTTTAAATTTCGTCCCAAAAAATCGATGAATTTAGAAAACCGTTCGAACGTCAAAATAACCGATCGAACAGTTTTTTCTGCGACGAATTAAATCGTCTCAAAAATTTTTTCCCGTTCGAACGTGAAAAAATACGTTCGAACTGTAAAATTTGGCGGATAATTACTTTATTATGGCGGGGAAAGTTCAAAAACGTTCGAACGAAAATTTTTTGTGTTCGAACGGAAAATATTTGGTGGCAAATCCTGGCAGGAAGCTTTCTAAACCGTTCGAACGGAATATATTTAGTTAGAACATATTCAAGCACCACATTTATACATTCGAAGGTATAATATTAATCTCGGTACGAAACTCAAAATATAAAAAATATCTATCATATATACAAATTCATTAATTAATTTTATGTAATTAATTTTAAAATATTTTAATGATTTCTTTTACGTTAAATAAGATATTTAGTAAACAAATATTATCAATCACATACATATTAATCAACCAAATAAAGCAAATGATCAAAATGCCATATATATTGTTCATAATTACAACAAAAGAAAATATAAATAAAAGATAAAAACTATTGTGATGCGAGGTCTCTACACACATCCTCGACTGCAGCTAATTGTGTCTCTACCTGTGTCAGTCGAGTACTAACTGTGACCTGAGTTGCATTATTGGCATTAATCGCTGTACGTAACTCATCAACCTCTGTACGTAACCCAGAGACGGTAGCCATAATCTCTGTACGCAACTCAGACATGGCAGTATGCACTGCATCAATTACTGCTGATGTGTGTACACCGATCTCAGCACGCAATATGTCAGCCATCTCCTCGCGAATATATGTGCGTGATGTCTCAGCCTGTGTAGATGTCTCACCAGTCGAGACTCCAGTATCTCCTGGCTGCCCATCTCTCTGAATCTCAGCCCTGTCAGGAACAACTCCACGAAAACGAAATCTAGAGTGTCCCGTGCTCCGTGATAGGGTGGTGCTGTTAATCGGTGCCATCGGAAATCGGGAACGCTTGGCAGGTTGGGACACAACCCCGGCATGTAGCAAAAATCGAGTGATGAGGATCCCAAACGGTAGTATATCTGTTGTAATAAACCGTGCCTCTGATCGGATCCTCTCAAATATATAACCAACGAGGTCGATCGGGATGCCACGAGCGACCCGTATCATAAAACTCGCTCGATCCATGCCGACCTCGGTTTTGTGCTGCCGTGGGTCAATATTGTTGGCAATAATCAAATTCATAATCTTGAAGAAAGAAGATAAATCTGCCTGCCTAATACTCTTGGAGCCATCGTACACTGGAGCATCTGGACCAACAATCAAGTCTCTGACCTCGTGATCAGCAAGTGTATCTATCTCATCTGTGTAATCTAGTCCCTCGTCCTGAGACATAGCTGCATCACCTGAAGGACCAGACTCTCTAAGCGGGAGGTTTGGATAGGCATCAAGAAGCCTAGGAATACCTAGATATGCAGCGAGTCCATCCGCTGAAAATATAACAGGAGCTCCTCGGACACAGATCCTATATGCCCCTCCATCGTCTGTGCTAGCAGCACCGAGCTCTTTATAGAACTCAGTAACGATCTCAATGAAGGAAACGAGCTCCATTCCTTCTTCTCGCTGATCTAAGATTGGTGCCCAACCACGATCATTGAATACTGATGGGAGGGAATGACCCTCCCATATAAGAGCGACAAAATCAGACAGTTTTACCTGTCGCTCAAGTAAAACGGTCCACTCTCGAACTGTTTGGATGGAAGGTTCTCCTGATCTACCACGTTTACGGCCCCGATAAGACATTAGTATGATCCTGCAATTTAAAAAATAAAATATACATTCAAGATTAGTGATAAAATCTAATTACGACTAAAAGATTTACAAAATTATATACTAATAGCAATTTAATAAATTAATTGATAGAACATATAATCAATTAAACGATGAAAACAATTTAATAAGCTAATAAAATGTTAATGGATTTAATTTAATAATTAGCGTTCGAACGTCTAAATATATGATCGAACGGACAATTAATAACGTTCGAACGGGTATATCAAGTTTGAACGTACAGGTCTACCCATTCGAACTAACTGGTTAATACCGTTCGAACGTAAAACAGATCTAACTCGGCCATGGCTGAGTCAACTCAGCAGCCATGAAAATACTCAAAAATTAATCGATTCCGTGGTTTCTTCGACTAAAAAACAAAGTACTCTTCATTTCTAAACATCCTACGATAGATTTATGATGTTTTACGGTAATTATTAATGAAAAAATGTAATTTTTTGAAAAAAAAACAAATAAAACCATAAAATTATAAAATAAACGGTAAAATGAGTTTGAAAATACATACCTTTAGTTGGGAGGGAAAATGTTTGACGTATGTGCTGATCACGACGGCAGATGGCGGTGAATGTAGTGCGTTCAAACGTTTTCTCGCTTTTTCAAATGGTGGGGACGGCGGCGTGAGAGAAATCGCTGCCCGCGATAACTTATACGTGCATAACCGTTCGAACGTTAATTGTAAATGTTCGAACGTTAATATAAAACCGTTCGCCCGTTACTATTTCACGTTCGAACGGAAGTTTGTAAGTTTATTAAAAAATATATTAAATGTATACTATATTTATATTCATATAAATTATTATAATATATATACTATTATAGTAGATTATATATACTGTAATCTACTATGTAATATTATAATATATATTATAATAGTAGAATACTTTAAATGAAAGCATAATAACTTATAAAATATTTTCTTATAGTATAATAGTAATATATCATAATACTTTACTATCAAAATGTTATATATGAGATATTAAGATATATATAGTACCATATAATAGCATGTAGTACTATATGGTATGAGTTTATACTTAACTAATATATGTCATATTACATATTCCATTATACTTTACCTACTAAAGTTATATATGATATTATACAACATATATACATAGAGTATAGATTACTTATAATATACTATCATCTTATAAATTTCTCTAGACTTTATTATGTGACCTTGGTATATTTGGGGTTATATATATGTGAGTATATATTACTAATACATATGATCTTAATAATATATATGATAGTATAGGTCACTATATATATGATAATATATATTACTATATATACTATATAATTAGTATAGATTACCATATATATGATAGTATATATTACATTATATATGATAGTATATATAACTAATACATATGATGTTATAGTACTTTTCATTTAATGATGAAAAAAATTATATTTAATCATAAATGATATGTGTTCGAACGGTACTCATAAACAATTCGAACACATATGTTAATGTTTGAACGTAAAATAAAACATTCGAACGGACAAGGCAAATGGCGGGAAAACATCCCGCCAATTAAAGACAGCTGGATTACCGTTCGAACGTAATTTGTTATAGTTCGAACGGATTATTGCAGTGGTGGGAAAATATCCCGCCAATTAAAATATAGTATCATCTAATATGTCTACATATATTAATGTTGTTCTTTTATTCAAAGGTATAATGAAAAAAAGAAAATAAATAAAACTTTGTAATACCGATTGGGTCAGTTAGAAATTAACGTTTGAACACACTTTTTATACGTTCGAACGTGAAAATTAGGAGGAAATTTTCTCCCGCTTAATATTTTCACATTCGAACGGTTAGTAAATAACCGTTCGAACATGAAATGTTCTTCAAAAACACGACAGAACCTCACAATTTTGTTTCTCTCCTCCTGCGCAGTCGCTCCGTGTGGTCGCCTGAAGATTACCCTTCACATATAAGAGGTATTCTTTCTCAAACTAACTCTTAAGCTCAAACAAATTGTTCATCTCACTCTATTATTCTCGGATTAATACTTGTAGGATAGTTTGTGATTATTTTCGGATTATTTTCGGATTATTTCCTTTTCATCTTCAATTTGTCAGGTATTTCTTTTAAAATAGAAATGTATGATTTGAACTTAATATTTTGCAATGTTAGAAAGTTGTATGCTTTGAAATTGGTGTTTGTGTTTGATGTTGTTTGTAATTAATGGAGTTTTCGGCGTTGTTGAAGACGACTGAAATCTGGAACGAATGCGTTCGAACGGATTAGGATTACCGTTCGAACGTATTCATTTTGTTCGAACATCGGGTATCATCGTTCGAACGGGTAATGACATTTCATCAATAACGTATACATAATACAAATAGTTTGGGATAGTTGTGTAAATTATATGTACTACTACCATTTAATATTGTTAATTCTAAATAAATAAAATTATTATTCAAATTAAAATACTACTAAAATTTTAAATTAAAATATAAATTTTGGTAGATTTAATAATACTTAAATACTTCAAGATAAATTAATAAAATTAATATTCAAATTAAAATACTACTAATTCTTTAAATTAAAATAGAAATAGTTAAGATTTAATAATACTTAAATACTTCAAGATAAAATAATAAAATTAATATTCAAATTAAAATACTACTAAATCTTTAAATTAAAATAGAAATAATTAAGATTTAATAATACTTAAATACTTCAAGATAAATTAATAAAATTAATATTCAAATTAAAATACTACTAAATCTTTAAATTAAAATAGAAATAGTTAAGATTTAATAATACTTAAATACTTCAAGATAAATTAATAAAATTAATATTCAAATTAAAATACTACTAAATCTTTAAATTAAAATAGAAATAGTTAAGATTTAATAATACTTAAATACTTCAAGATAAATTAATAAAATTAATATTCAAATTAAAATACTACTAAATCTTTAAATTAAAATATAAATAGTTAAGATTTAATAATACTTAAATACTTCAAGATAAATTAATAAAATTAATATTCAAATTAAAATACTACTAAATCTTTAAATTAAAATATAAATAGTTAAGATTTAATAATACTTAAATACTTCAAGATAAATTAATAAAATTAATATTCAAATTAAAATACTACTAAATCTTTAAATTAAAATACTTAATTATAAACATGTAAAACTAATATTTAAATTAAAATCTGGAATAAATATTGAAATAATACCTACTAATTATGTTTTTGTTGTATTGTTGTGTAAATAATATGTTGTTATTGTTTGACATATATTAGCATATTTTGTATTGTTTGTTCATCAAAATAAATCTTAGACCCGTTCAAGAGTTATCAATTCGGATGAATGCTTGATTGATAACTCTTGAATTGTCCAGAGTGGACAGTTTGGGATTGTAAGATCATTCTCGCAAACTATAGAACTATATCTGTTGTCGTCCAACATTATGATTTTGGTAGATTCATCCATTGTTCTCTGGATATGCAGTTTCGGTGATGGTGCAACGACGTGTTAATCGTCAGTGCACACAACGAAACGAGCATATTTGGAGAACTATGGGGAGATGCTGCCGAAATTTTGTTGGACGTGACAGATAATAGATCATAGGTTGGCGACTATGATCTTACAATCCCGAACGGGATAGGACCAACTACCCGGTGAAAGGTGGCATACTCATTAATTGGTACATGATATATGGTTGTTTGCTGATGCATTACAATATTGTTTGTAATGAATATAGTCGGCATGGATAAGAGTTGGATGAGAGTTACTGATCGATTGGGTCAGAATTACAATGTATATGCTGAAGGTGTTAAGAAATTCTTGGAGTTTGCATTGGGTACATGTGATAGTGATGGGCGTATCAGATGCCCATGCAGAGAATGCAGGAATTTGCGTTCTCATAAGATAGACTTGGTGAGAGAGCATCTGTTTGTCAAGGGTATTGATAAGGGTTATACTGATTGGGTCTTACACGGCGAATCATATCCAACTTCATTTGAGGCTCCACATGAAGAAGAAGAGATCGATGAAGATGTACAACCAGAGATTGTTGGAGATGATTACGATGAGGATTTGGAGGAAATGTTAGGTGACATCGGTGCGGGAATGTTTATGGATGAAGGTGACACGAACACATTAAGCTCAAATGATGGGGGCCATAACACTTTTGCACGCTTGTGGAATGATTCACAGCGTGAGCTATATCCAGGATGCAGAAGACATAGTAAGTTGTCGTTTACCGTAAGATTGCTTCACATAAAATCAATGTGTCGATTATCTATTAAGGCAGTCAATATCTATTAAGGCAGTCAATGTGTCGATTATCTATTAAGGCCTCCAAACAACTGATGGATTTTGGGATTATCTATTTATGTACGAACAATACCTGTCTCGACTGTTATTTATTTACTTTGTGCTTATTTTAACACTTTTGTGAGTGTTAAACAGTTTCTAATGTATTGTGGCAAATAGTATGAATGTCTATTTGGTTTTCTATTATTGATTTAAATTAAAGAGATATCGTTCGAACGAACGTAAAACGTTCGAACTCTATGTAACGGCAATAGCGTTCGAACGTGGATATAATGTTCGAACGAAATTCATGTTCGTAGTGTTCGAACGATCACACAACGTTCGAACGTAAATAATTTCAGTCGTGTTCGAACATATCCTATACCGTTCGAACCCATATAGCGTTCAACCTAACCATTTAACGTTCGAACACAAAGACAATTCATAACGTTCGAACGAATTCATGTGTGTTCGAACATATTTCGAAATCGTTCAAACACGTTACTACTATTCGAACTTAAAATTTTTTCCGTTCGAACTATTTTCTGGGACGAATTTAAACCGTGACGAAATTTTTTTTTCGTTCGAACGGTTTCCTTCAATTTCGTCCCAAAAGAATTTTTTTGGGACGAAATGGTGATTTTCGTCCCAAAATGCCTTTTGGCACAGTGATATTGGAACGACTTTGGAACGAATTTTTTTCGTCCCAAAAATTTTTCCGGGACGAAATTGGGGTCTTTTGAGACGAAAATTTTCGTCCCAAAAGACCCTTTATGTTGTAGTGAATGCAAGGCTATAATAACCCATTTGGGATTTACCAGTATCTTGGAAAGGAACAAAACTCGCTAATTTAACTTTTTTATAGTAATAGTTTTTAGGTCCAAAATCTCAAGTTTTCATCCCCTAGCAAATTTATAGAGCAATCTTACTTTTCATCTTAAATTTTCTTCCTAATTAGACTAGCTAATTTAACTTATTTACAGTATTATAATATGTCTATCACTTAAATATTGAACAGCCATTTAAAGATTAAAAAAAATGAAAAAAAGAACAATCATTTAAAGTATGAGATTACTGTAAATATGACTGGGATAATATATATAATATAGGATGAAAAATACCCTATATTTCTCTCTCTTTTTTTTTTTTTTTTTGACAGAGGGGGTGGGGGGTTCCAAATCTAGATTTTTCATTTGGAGAATCGGATCATATGTCATCAGGCTATCAAGCTCTTGACTATGTATTGAGTACTTTTTTAATTTTCTTTTAAGGTATTCCACCCACCTACTAGTAATTTTTTTCCTAAACCAAACATTTCCCATCTGCCAAATGATCTCTTCGTCCAAATTCTCTTAATTAACGACAATTACAAATTACTATCATAGTCGATTTTTTAAATAATTAGAAAATGTCAATCAACATGACATATCAACAACAAATATTACAAAATTAAAAATAACAAAAAATTAAATTATAAAATATATAAAGTAGAATGACTTAGTTTTAGAGAACGACTAAATTAAAAATTTTTAAAAGGCACATAAAGTTTACAAAATCAACTCTCCAATTTTAAGTTTTTATTTTATTTAATGTTTATTGTTATGATTAATCTTATTTTTAATGAGTTTGGGTTATTAAGTTCGTTTAATTTTTAATCTTTTAAAAATCTTACTGCTTATACGTAACATGTGTTTGCCCATGATCGATTAATCAATTTTCTTCCAAAGAATTAATGGAGTTTAGAACCATTTTGCGATACTTTTCATCCCTGCATAGACCCGTTTGAAAATCTATGAAACTGATCTTGGTCCCCTACCTTAATTTTCACGAACTTTCATGTCAATTCAAGCATGCTAAAATGCTGTTTTTTCTTGATAAATTTGAGATGTAGATCATGAGTTTTGGTACCCTTATCTCCTAGGATATATATAATTTTTGTGAGAGTATGTTAGCTGATCTTCATTCTTTTAATTTCTCTTTTGGTCTGAAACCATCCCCTTATAAGTGCATTCTCCTTTCAAAGTTTCCATATTACAATATTATCATATTCTCAAAAGAGTTGAAATAATGATATTTACCTTTGAGACAACATCAATATCAGTTTCATCATTTTCTGTCTTATGGACAGTCTAATGGATCAAGATCCTTCGGAAATATGTCTAGCAATATGTATATATGTCAAAGCGGTATTACTGTATCACATCAAACTTTTTTTTCTGTATAGCAAATACAATTGGAATGCCACATAATTGGTTTTTGTTAGGGTTAATGAACTTGCAAACATAGTGCAAGTAAAGCTGTGAAAATAGTAAATATTATAACATATACTCTGGAATAACACGTAAAAGCAAAACAATACTTACAAAAGAAAGACACGTTTATTCATAGACACAACCATATAAATCATAACAAACCTTCACTCAAGTCATGTAGTATATGTTAAATGCAATAGAAATTAAGCATCGGACCAGTAAATATCTAATTCACCCCAATCGCTTTTTGGCACTCCTAAAGCCTTCCAAACTGCCTTAGAGCCATCAATAATGTTGTTAGGACATGGAGGTTGATAAGCATGGTTGGGATCACACCCCATGGTAGAATCACACTCATCTACCACCTTGGTCTTGACGCTCCTGACATTGCCATGGATGGTGATATAACTCAAACATCTCTTCTTATTGTTGAACCATCCTCTTGAAAGTGCCACCACAGGGGTATTATTTGAGTGATACTTGTTGTCACATTCCGATGGTCTACCACCATCCCCACCTTTTTCAAAGCTGTTGATGGTTAACTTGGCCTTTGTATGGCTAGACACTGGTGGTGAACACTTGTAAATGGTGTAAGACTTTCCATGCACGCAACAATCAGAGTCATTATCTTTACTATATTGTCCATGAGGAGTCTTTTTCCCCTTTATCTTACCACTGAGTTTGCAAGTTTGTGCTTCAACACCAGACCACCTTGTAAGAAAAAGAAAGACTAAGAGAGCAAAGCCTATAGAACAAATATGGTTCTTCATCTTCTTTTCTTCTCTTGCTTTGGTTGTGTCTTGTGTGAAGAAGTTGTGTGAAGTGGACGTATGTAGGCTATTTGTAGAGATTTAACTACTCCGAATGAGCTATTTTATTGCTAGAGAACAACATGTGTGTAATCTTCTCTTATGAAAAAGCAATATACGATTTGTTTAAAGGACAACAAATTAAACCATAAAAGATTAAAAGGGCATGTGGATTACTCCACCACCATCATATAAGACGATTATTAGTTTTGTATCTTTTCGAGTGTTAATTATTCATCCAAGTACGTGAAATTCCTTTAATTAATTCAACACGAGATCAAAACTGTCACTTAGAATCTCATGTCAGCTAGCCCATGAGCCTTGATGCAACTCCAATCAAGAAAGTAGAGATCGAAGAAGAAGAAAGTAGCATAATACTTCTGATTTTATTCAATGTGTTATTGTACATCAAGTTACCATCTATTTATATACAATGAGTTAACTAACTCATAGTAAAAAGAGTAAAAACAAAAAGTAACTAAACTATAAGAGAAAGTAACTAAACTATATAGTAGGACTAAAATGGAATTTACAACTTAGACTAAAATGATATTTACATTTACAATAGTCCCCCTTAAGATGAATGATATATATTATGAACATTCATCTTGGACAACAAAGAATGAAAATCATTGGAACCAAGAGGCTTAGTTAACAAATCTGCTAGTTGATGAGAAGATGAAACATGCAGTGTTCTGAGTAGTCTAGCTTGAATTTTTTTCTCTAATAAGGTGACAATCCAATTCAATATGTTTTGTTCTCTCATGAAAAAAGGGATTGACTGCAATATGGAGTGCAGCTTGGTTGTCACAAAATAACAAAGATGGCTGAGAATGAGACTGATGAAAATCATTAAGCAAAGACTTTAACTATGCTAATTCACAAACTGCATAGGCCATAGATCAATACTCAGCTTCTGCAGAGGATCTTGATACAATAGTTTGCTTCTTGGATTTCTAAGAAATCAATGATTCACCAAGAAACACACAGTAGCCAGAAATAGACCTTCTTGTATAAGGACAACTTCCCCAATCCGAATCAGCAAAGGCTTTCAAGTGAACTTTAGATGATGCTGAAAAAAAAAAAAAAAACCTTGGCCTGGTGCTATCTTTACATATCTGAGTATTCTGAGAGCAGCTTGTATGTGAGGAACTCTAGAAGATTCTAAAAATTGACTTAAGTAATGAACTGAGTAAGTGATGTCTGGCCTAGTGTGAGTGAGGTACAACAACCTGCCTATAAGTCTTCTGTAGGCAGTTGTGTCTTCAAATAATTTTCCATCAGACTTGGGAAGTTTGCAATGGGAATCCATAGGGAAATTAACTGGCTTAGAATCCAATAAACTAGTATCAGATATCAACTCCAGTGCATATTTCCTTTGGCAAATGGAAATGCCCTTTTTGGATTGAGCTATTTCCATCCCTAGGAAATACTTGACAGGACCTAAATCCTTTAGTTTAAAGTGTGCACTAAAAGACTCTTTGATAGTCTGAACAACAGAAATATTACTACTGGCCAGTAATATGTCATCTACATACACCAAAAGAGCCACAAAACAATCATCTGTTTGCTTAGTAAACAATGAATAATTTGATTTGGATTGTACAAATCCCAAATCAACCAAGGTTGCAGTGAACTTTGAGTTCCACTGCCTAGAAGCCCGTTTCAATCCATACAAGGATTTCTGCAATTTGCAAACTCGAGTGTCCCCCTTTCTAAGATACCCAGGTGGTGGTATCATATAGATTGTTTCATCTAAATCACCATAAAGAAATGCATTGTTTACATCCAAATGCACTAGATGCTAGTTATGAATTGCTGCCATTGTCACCATTTTTGCAATTGGAGAAAAAGTTTCTAAGTAATCAAGCCCTTCCTTTGAGTATAACCTTTGGCAACTAATCTTGCCTTATACCTCTCAATAGAGCCATTAGCATTAAATTTAGTTTTATAGACCCACTTACAACAAATGGAATTTTTATATGGTGGAAGGTCAGTGAAGGTCCAGGTATTATTTGATTCTAAGGTAGCTAACTCAATGGACATAGCATCTCTCCAATGAGGATGCTTAACAGCTTGATGATAAAAATCAGGTTCTTTTTTAGATGAGATAGAGATGCTAAAAGCTTTATGAGAAGGAGACAAATGCTTATATGATAAAAATTCAGAAATGCTATATTTGTTACCTGAAGTTGTATCAATTGAGCCAAGAGATGATGTGGTAGAAGTAGAAGCTGCTGAAGATGCTAAATTGCAGTGATAATTTTGCAAATAAGCAAGAGCTTTGTGCTGTCTGGTGGATTTTCTAAGAGGAGGGAATTGGGTCATATCTTGAAGTGAAGGAATGTGTGGATTTTGACTTGAATGACTTAAGGATTCTGGTATAGAAGCAGAATCTGAACTGATATTGGAATCATTTGACAAACAATTGTTATTTGGAATGTTGGAAGAATGTGATATATGAACTGTAACCGGATGAGGCAATACAAACTCAGATGGTAAGCAAGTCTGCTGTGAATAAACTTAAGTCTAAAAAGGAAATATATGCTCATGGAAAACATCTAGAGAAGCAAAAAAACTGTGAGAGTCAAGATCATATAACTTGTATCCTTTTGTTCCAAAAGGATAACCAACAAATATACAATTTCTAGCTCTAAGAGAAAATTTGGATCTGGTATTGCTTAAAGTAGAATCATAACATAGACAACAAAAAACTTTAAAATGATTGTAAGAAGGAATGTCACCATAAAGAATCTATTGTGGTGATTTGTTGTTGAGAATATGAGATGGAATGTGATTAATGATGTGAGTTGTTGTTAAAACACATTCTCCCCAAAAAATTAATGGAACATTTGATTGAAATTTTAAAGCTCTTGCAACATTCAAAAGATGTTGATGTTTCCTCTCAACAATTGAATTTTGTTGAGGAGTCTCAACACAAGAAGTTTGATGTATAATCCCTTTTGAATTGAAAAACTCTCTTATTAAAAATTTTAAACCATTATCTGTTCTTATACATTTTATTTTCTGTTGAAACTGTGTATAAACCGGATTGTAAAAAACTGTAAGAATTTGTTTAACCTCACATTTAGATCATTTCATCAAGTACACCCAAGTTGATCTAGAATGATCATCAACAATTGTTAGGAAATGCTTGAAACCATCATGAGTAGGTATTGAAAAAGGATCCCATATATCACAGTGAATCAAATGAAAGGATGAACTAGGTTTGTAAGAATGAACTGAAAATGACAATCGTTTCTGTTTTTTCAAAGTGCAGACTGTACAATGATGTTCATGTACAAGTTTATTTGAAGGAAAATTTGGAATTGACCTTGAAAGAACTAACAATCTCGAAGATGATAGATGGCCTAGTCTACTACCCTAAGAAGATGATGGATGAACTAACAAGTTCATTTACATAGCAAAACCCTAAGATTATTGCTCTGATACCATGATGCAACTCCAATCAAGAAAGTAGAGATCGAAGAAGAAGAAAGAAGCAGAATGCTTCTCATTTTATTCAATGTGTCACTGTACATCAAGTTACCATCTATTTATATACAATGAGTTAACTAACTCATAGTAAAAAGACTAAAAACAGAAAGTAACTAAACTATAACAAAAAGTAACTAAACTATACAGTAGTACTAAAATGGAATTTACAACTTAGACTAAAATGAAATTTACATTTACAATAAGCCTCGGGATGCAAATGGATTCCAATCAAGTTTAAAATTATCAACCTTTACTTGTCTATAATTGGGATTTTTATCACCACTGCCAGAGCAATATAAAGTCATTTTCAGCTAAGAGTTTTCTCTTAATTTAGATCCACAAACATCCAATGAAAACACTTTGTACGTTGTGGCAAAACCAAGAAAAGAATAGTTACTGATTTAACCGCTCGCTCAATGTCTTTCCATTTCGAAATAAGCCAAAAGAAAGGTTGTATCCTTTCTGGCTTAAAGAATTAATGCATGCAACAGCCTCCCTCCTGAAAAGAAACGCAACAATGAAAAACAAGCCAATCCCTTTAAATTTAGATAGAGAGCATGCAAATCCTAGAAAAGAAAGAACACAACCAATCAACTACCCATCATGCATGCTTTCTCCAAAAAAAGAAATTGAAAATTTTTCTCTCTTTCTTTTTTCTTTTCTTTTGTTTTTTTAAGAAAATCACCTTCAATCCACTATTTTACAAGCCTCAATAAAAATATGTCAAAACCTAAAACCTCCAAAAAGCTCCTCTCAACAAATCTTGTTATTTTTTATCTGATGGTGACATATATTTTTGTCAATATATTGTACGTGGAGTGATGTCTGTTGTTGTTATAACAGCTGTAATTACTATATACCATTATAGTTGGCATAAAACTTTCTGTGCAAGAAGAAAACTGTGATGATGTTGATGTTTTTTTTTTTTTTTAAAAGAGTTGGAGTCACCTGTTCAAGAGTGACCCCTCCCCAATTTTATTAATAGCCCTCACTTGTGGCGGAGGAAAACCGTGGTTACAAAAACAAGTATCTGGGGTACAACCAAAAAACCCAGCATACCAAAAACCAAACAACAACCATAAAAAATAAAACAACAAGAAAACAACAAAACCACAAGAAAAAAAACAAACCAAAACTAAGAAATACGAATCGAAGGAATCCCGGAATAGTCCATGCGAATAAGGCCACGCAACATGCGGGGAGTCTCCATCAAATGGGAGAAAGCTGAATCGTTACCAGAAGCACCATTTTTGGCTAACCAATCTACAACTTTATTACCCTCTCGAAAAATATGGTGAATAGAGCAAGTCATAGAATTCATGATATCAAGAACTTCTTCCCAGAAGTCCTCCAAATACCAAACCCCACATCTTTTACTACGCCACCAAGAAATAACAGTCATAGAATCAATTTCAATTTCAACATGAGTGAGAGATAAAGACCTACAAACCTGGAGTCCGTGTAGGAGAGCTAAAAGCTCAGCTTGGTTATTAGAGCCTGTGCCAGTAAAAGCAGAGAAAGCATGAATTAATTTCCCATGATCGTTTCGAATAATCCCACCTATGCCATAAACTCCTGGATTGCCCAAACTACTGCCATCTGTATTCAATTTAACCCAACCCTCCGATGGCCTTTGCCATTTAATAATCTTGTAACTCCGAGCAGGAGGGAAACTAGGTTGAACCTGCAAACTCTCAAGTACCTGCAAATCAAAACCAGAGATGTGAGAGCTAGTATGTATATCACGACAAATAGTACTAATCCACCTTTTGACAGAATGAATGATGTCAGCGGCCGTTTCAAATTGGCCCTCCATACGCGCCAGACAACGCCTTCGCCAGAGATGCCAAGTAATAACCACCGGAAGAATTCCCACTATAATGCCCATTTGTGATGCTAATTTCGCACGACGAAACCAAGTTTGCACCGTATCTTTCCAAGTACGACCATTGACTATACCAAGATTAGCCCCAAAATGATGCCAAACAGTGCTAGCTATATCACCTGCAAATAAAACATGATTTTGGTCTTCATAATGACCGTTAGCACAGCAGTCACAACGAGAAGTAATAGGAATACCAGTGCACCAAAGGTGATGATCAACACTCAAAGCCATATGCCAGGCTTTCCACATATTGATAGACATCTTCAAAGGAAGACTTTTATGCCACATCCAAGAATGCCCTTCCAGAGATCCACCTCTAATACGAACGCAATCCCAAGCCGACTTGGTGGAAAACAACCCATTATCATTTTTAGTCCATATCAACACATCCAGGCCAGGTTTAGCTTTATAAATGTCCTCTAAAATACCATCCAGATTTGCCGGACCCACTAGCTGGAGAATAAAGTCCACATCCCAGTTATTAGATAATTTACAGTCTTTAACTTTCAAGAGAGAGTTACCCACAATAGGCATCTCATTAGCTAAAGGACCTCTTTCCCGCCATTTATCATACCAGAATAAAATATTACCGTCTTTTAGGCGCCATTTAGTGCTATCCAAAACCAAAGGAAGAGATTTAGCAATCATACGCCATAATCTAGTCCCTTTATTAGGGTCAATAAGGGACCAAGGTTTGGTACCTACATATTTACCTTTAAAAAAATTAGCCCATAAAGAATTACCTTGAATGAGGTTCCAAGCAAAACGGGTATGAAGGGCTTGTTGCATATCATCAAGATTTCTCAAAGCCAAGCCACCTTCATCCACGGGACGACAGATAGAATTCCATGCCACCCATTTTTTTTTCCTTTTACCATTAAACTCTCCCCAGAAGAAGGTACTCATCATACGATGTAGAGTATTGATAGTGGCTTGCGGAACCTGAAGAATAGCAAAAAGATGAAGAGCCATACTGGAGAGAACATGTCTCAATAAAATAAGTCTACCACCAGCTGAAAGAATTTTCAATTTCCAGCCAGAGATTTTCTTTTGAACTTTAGCCACCATATCTTCCAAATACACCTGTTTGAGATGGCCCAAAATAATAGGCACACCAAGATAGTTGAAAGGGAAAGATCCTTCTGAAAATCCAGTCATTCTTAATAAAAGACTCTTACGAGAAGAAATGATTTTATTAGAACAATAAATGGCAGATTTAGAATGATTAATGCATTGGCCCGACCAACTAGCATAAATCTTAAGCACATCCAAAATTTCCTTGATGGCTTTGGAACTTCCATTAGAAAAAAGCATCACATCATCAGCATACATGAGATGAGAGATAATAGGCGTACCTCGGGCTTGAGAGAATTGACCAAATTTCCTAGTCTCCACGCTTTTCTTAATGAGACGAGAAAGAATTTCTTGGAGAATAATAAATAAGTAGGGAGATAGGGGATCCCCCTGCCGTAAGCCACGACCTCCTTGAAAAAAGCCTTTAGTAGTACCATTCATCATAATAGAAAACCAAGGAGTCGAAATACAAGTGCTGATTAGATCACAGAAGTTGGAGGAGAATCCAAAACTGCGAAGGACCTCTATAAGAAAAGACCAATCCACTCGATCATAGGCCTTGGCCATATCCAGCTTAATCATGATATTACCACCATGAGTCTTCTTGTTAATAGAATGGACCATTTCTTGAGTAATACTAATATTTTCAAAAATACTTCTTCCCGGAATGAAGGCGCCTTGTTCCCAAGAAATAATACGATCTAGTAAACCTGTCAAGCGATTAACAATAATCTTGGAACATATTTTATAAAAGACCGAACAAAGGCTGATAGGCCTGAATTTATCAAACCCAGAAGGATTATCAACCTTTGGAATAAGAACCAGAAAAGAGGCCGTAAAAAATCTTGGGAGCTGTTTAGAAACAAAGAATTCCGATATGGCTTCCAAGATGTCTTCTTTCACAATCTCCCAACAACTTTTGTAGAAACCTGAACCAAAACCATCAGGACCCGGAGCACTATTAGACGGGATAGAAGAAAGAGCTGAAAAAACCTCATTCAATGTAGGAACAGAGCACAGAATATTGCTATCAGCATCTGAAATAACAGGAGAAATAAGAGAAGACAGATTTGGAAGAGATCTGTTCGGCATACCCTTCAGAAAATTAGAAAAAAAATCCACTGCCCCTTGATGAAGGCTCTCCGGCGATTTAAAGATCATTCCATTCGAACATCTCATATCCATCACCCTTTTACGCCGTTTGTTGGCTAGGCACGCATGAAAAAACTTAGTGTTCCGATCCCCCTCCATTTGCCATTTTATTTTAGCCATCTGACTCAATCTGGTATCTTCACGTTGAATCCAAATGTCTAATTCCGCAGCCGAGATAAGGAGGTCCCTTTCCGTTGCTTCATCCCAGTTGATATGAAGTTTATGATCAAGCTCTTCAATGTGTCTTTCAAGCGCATTAATATGCTTGGTGGTATGACCAAAAATATGTTTGTTCCATTCCCGCAGAGCCACCTTAGTCTTTTTCAATTTCATAGCCAATTTAGAAAGACCCTGGCCAACAACAGTCTCAGACCACACCTGGCGAATACAATATAAAAACTGCGGATGGTCCACCCACATTTGTTGGAAACGGAAAGGCGAGGGGCCATAAGAGAAAGGATCCATCTTGAATTCAATAACCATAGGAGAGTGATCAGATGTAGTGCGCGGAAGATATGAGCAAATAGCATTCGGGAAAGAAGAGAACAAAGGAACATCCATGAAAACCCGATCTAATTTTGCCCAAGATCGAGCGAGGCCAGACTGCCCATTACACCAGGAATAATTATTACCTTTTGATCTCATTTCAACCAAACCACCCTGATGGATCCAATTATTGAAGTCCTCCATAGCGGCATTCGGACGGGGACAACCACCTTTTCTCTCAGAATTATTACGGATGATATTAAAATCACTAGCAATTAAGCAAGGTTCCGAACCCAGAGATTGAGAACTGAGATCTTCCCACAAAACTTTCCTCTCATACATGCTGCACTTAGCATAAACAATATTACACAAGAATTGATAAGAACCCGTACTAACACGAAGAGAAATAAACTGCTGTCTTAACCTTACCATCTGAACATCAAGGACATTATCCCAAAAAATTCAAATTTTACCCCCAGCATCAACATTAGAGATAAAAGAATCAAAATGAAGAGAATTCATCAACCGAAGAGCTTTGTTTTGATTTTGGAATGGCTCCAAAATGGCAATAATCTTAGGCTTGAATTTAAGAACCAAACTTTTTAAACGACGACTAGAAGTGCCAATGCCGCGAACATTCCAAACAATTATGGATTCACTCATAAAGGCAAATTAGAGGAACGGGTAAGGACCCGTAGGGAACTTCGCACTTTCTCAAATTTCTTTCTCTGATATTTTTTTTATTTATTATTTTGCCTTCATTATCAGAATAATAATCTTTGTCCTGAGATAATGTATGCGGATGCATCTCAGGGTCAGGTTCAGACAGCACAAAATCTTCAATCAAATTTTCCTGGTTTTTGTTCAAACTAACATCATCCAAACAGGGGTCTTCTTCGGGAGTATCTTCCTTCAGAAACATAATATTAGGTTCCTGGGAACTAAAAGAATTTAGAGTGTTACCTGCTTCTGCATTGGTCGCAACCTCACCCCTATCCGTAAGCTCCTTGGGCACGAACTTTCCATCTACTTTATCAACTATATTTTCTGTTACGGTAAGCTTAATCCCCTGAACAGAGGACGTGATCACCGTATCCTGCTCTTCAGCAATCTCACCCTCTTCTGTCTCATGAAGTGCCGGTTTTGATGTCTCACCATGCTGCACATTCCCATTATTATTTTCACCCGTAATTGCTTCTTCTTTCTTACAGTCACGAAGTTTCTCTCCATTCATATTTTTCCCCGCACGACATGTCTTAACATTGTGACCCTGCACTCTGCACTTTCCGCAATACGCCGGTAATGTCTCATAAAGAATTTCTTGCTTTCGGCTCGTTGAAAGTCCAGGGGTGCCTATCCAGAAATAGGGAATGGGTTCTTTGGCCACATCCATCTCCAAACAGATCCTAGCCCCGTCCGTCCGAGTCGCGCAACGAGTAGGATTATCCCTACGTATAAATCGTCCAATAGGTGCAGAGAAAATACGTAAAAAGGACTCTTGATAGAAGTTTGGCGGCAATCCAGGGAGTAATATCCACACCGGGACGTTGGATGGTTCATGCTCTTCATTAAATTCTGGAGTCCAATGGAACGCACGATATGCCACGCCATTCACTTTGCAAGACTCACGGGACAGGGCTTTCACGAAATCAGCCTCCGTGTTCATCCGAACAAAGACATTGCGGGGAAGTTTCATGGAAGAGACCACCGGAGTAGAGGACAGACCCCACCGGTTGAGAATAAAAGCACGGATGGCATCCAGGGACGGCCGTTGACGAAGGAACTTTAGAACTATGGAGAAGCGGAAAGGTTCAGCCGAACGGTTTATTTCTTCTTTCGAAAACTGAAAAAAGATTTCTCCATCCATGACTTTTGGTACACGGTGAGAAACATGAATCTCAGGCAGGGGCTGTGGGGTCGCAGCAGCCAATTCGGCAAAGGTCTGACGAACAGAACCATTGCCATCAATGGCTGCCATGCAGCCACAAACGCAGCAGCGTCACAAGCCCTTCAAAACACACGAACCCTAGCAGAGCAGAAAAACAGGGGTAAGTTCGTCAATACATAAAATGAAACTCATCTGTTATTTGTTATTGATATGTGATGATGTTGATGTTAATGTAATATATGAAGACCATAAAAAATAGTGGATATATCATAATTTTCAGGTCGAGAGCTGCAGCTTTTTCATTTTCTGCCAACCAAAGAAAGCATGCAAAATGGGCATGGATCGATATCCCCTTTTGAATGTGAGTAAATTCAGGCTAGCTGTCAGAAACCAAAGCTGCATTCTGGGAAATAATTAAGATATAACTTCAGCAGCATGCAATTTGTGACTGATACGTTAAACTAGTAGTAAATATTATTAGCCCAGTTTATAAAATTCATAGTTTATAGAATTAATAGGGTGCTTTTTGACTCTGATTTGATGTAATTAGCAGTTAATTATAATTATATTGTTCTAGGACGAATGTATGTATTATTACAGATAATAATCACGACAGCTCACAGACAACACCTTAGCTGTTACAAGCTTGATTCTAGGCAAATCTTTGTATTATTATTTCAGTTATGATTTAGAGTTAATTGCAAATATTTGTATTTAAAGTCTTTCCTTATTTGAGTTGATGTACTATGTATAAAAACAAAAAGTGTTTTATGAATACAATGTGTATCTTTCCATCAGTTGTAAATCTTCTATATGGTATCAGACAACTCTTCTCTCTAACGAGATTATCAAACATTCGATCCTATGGCTTCCCACAGTTCTAATACCCCAGTATCAACCCATCCAGTCAACACGATAGAACAACAACCCTTACTTTCTGTCAATGCCAACACTCAATTACCCTTGAAATTTACCCCCACCAACTATCCTTCATGGAGGGCTCAGTTTGTCACTCTTCTCATAGGATACGATCTTATGGGCTTTATAGATGGTACACTTCAATGTCCATCTCGTGGTGGCCCTACTCAGCCACCATTTGCTACCTACACGCTGTGGTATAGGCAAGATCAACTCTTGCTTCATGCCATTTTTGCCTCCGTCTCTAAAGTAGTGATGCCCCTCATTGCATCTGTGGCAACATCTTACTCGGCATGGGAGAGACTTAGGCGTTTATATGCTAACAAGTCTCGCACTCATGTTATGCAGCTCAAGGAGGATCTCATGCTAATGCATCATGGAAATAAATCTGTTAGTGACTTTCTTCAATTTGTGAAAGTACTCGCAGATGAACTAGTAGTGATTGATGCACCACTTTCGGCAGACGACATCATGCTATATGTCCTCAATGGACTAGGGACAGATTATTTCAAGGAGATTGTTGCACCTATTCGAGCTAGAGAAAATCCACTCAGTTTTGAGGAATTTCATGATTTGCTCGTTGGCCATGAAGATTATCTCAAACGGCTGGAATTTGCAAATGCTACTCTGATTGCAACGACAAACTCTACTCAATGTTGCAACAATCAAAATAAGTTCACCAACAAAAAATAGGGACGTTTCTCTAGTGGTGATAAACGTTACAACAAGCGAGATAAATGAGGGAAATCATCAATTACATGTCAACTTTGTGCTGCACAAGGACACACAGCAAAACAATGCCAATCATTCAGCAAATGTGCACCCTTGGTACACTGTGCTACCAGTTCTAATGCCTCGGACGAAAAGTGGCTTGTCGATTTTGTAGCATCCCACACAATCACTTCTGACTTATCTAATCTATCTATTCACTCTGAATACGATGGAATAGATGAAGTCGTTATAGGTGATGGCTCAAGTTTGCTTGTTACTCATGTTGGCTCTATTTCCATTCCCTCAAATTCTCATACCTTTACATTACCTGAAACTTTATGTGTTCCATCCATTCACAAAAATTTAATATCTGTGCACAACTTCACCAAGGCTAACAGTATCTTTCTTGAGTTTCACCCATTTAATTTTTTTGTGAAGGATCAGAGTACGGGAATGACACTCCTTCAAGGTAAATGTCAAAATGGTGTATATTCGTTTCCTGCACCAGTTGCCACAAGTTCTACTCGTCCTCTTGCATTAGTAGGTGAACGTGTATCCATGGAAAACTAGCATCGGAGACTAGGCCATCCCACCTCTCCTATTGTGTCCCAACTAGTCAGTCAAAACTCCTTCTCTGTTTTAGCTAAGGATTCTTCTTTGACAAGTCTTTGTAATTCTTGCAAATGCAATAAAAGTCATCGACTCCCTTTTGGAAACACGTCTCTTATCAGTTCTAATCCATTAGAATATATATATATATATATGTTGATGTTTGGGGTCCGCCTTCATTCACTTCTGTTGATGGTTTTAAATATTATGTAATATTTATAGACCATTACACAAAGTACACATGGCTATTTCCACTTTGCAACAAATTTGATGTGTGTGCCGTCTTTACTCAACTCAAAACAATGCTGGAAAATCAGTTTGAAAGCAAAATTAAAATTTCTTATTCAGATAATGGAGGGGAGTTTCAAGCACTACGTGCATTTCTAGCAAACAATGGTATTGGTTTCTATACTTCTGCACCTCACACTCCCCAACAAAATGGGACTAGTGAGCATCGTCATAGACATATTGTAGAAATTGGTCTTACTTTGCTTCATCAAGCCTCCCTCCCGTTGTCTTATTGGTCACATGCTTTTCAAACGGCTGTTTATCTAATAAACAGAATGCCAACCAAAGTTCTTAAAAACCAATCTCCATTTAAAGCTCTCTTTGGAAGACAACCAAATTATTTGAAACTAAGAACATTTGGCTGTCAATGCTTTCCTTGGTTAAGACCATATAGTGCCACTAAAATTCACTCGAGGTCTCGACCATGCTTGTTCATCGGCTACTACACTTCACAAAGTGCTTATAAATGCCTTGATCTTCAGTCATCAAAACTCTTTCTGTCTAGACATGTTGAATTTGATGAAAACATTTTTCCATTTTATGGTTCCAATACTCATCAATCTCAATCGAGTGTCACACCTGCTAATGCAAGTACTCAAGCAAAACTGTTGCAACTGGTGCACAAAACAAGAAATACATCAAATATGGCTCTGCCTCTACAGGATGTTGCTTCTGATGCATCGGCCTCTCTAAATCTGAGCCCTCCTACAGAACCACCTGCACCTTCAAGTGAGCCACCTGCACCAACAAATAACTCATCATTGCCATCATTTGCCTTACCATAGAGAAATCATTCCATGTCAACCAGATCAATGAATAACATTTACAAACCCAAGCAGTTGTACATGGTTACAAAGCATCCTTTACCTCAACCTATTGAGCCAACTTGTATCACGCAGGCCATGAAAGACCCAAAGTGGCGACAAGCAATCTCGGATGAATTCACGTCGCTTGTGAAACATGGAACTTGGGACCTTGTTCCTAAAACAGATGCAAATAATTTGGTAGGCTGCAAATGGGTATTTCGAATTAAAAGAAATTCTGATGGAAGCATTGAGTGCTATAAAGACAGTTTGGTGGCAAAGGGTTTTCATCAAAGACCAAGCCTCGATTATACAGAAACATTTAGTCTTGTAATAAAACTAGTGACTGTTCGTTCAATACTTACTATTGCAGTGAGTCGTGGCTAGTCCTTACGGCAACTTGACATAAACAATGCCTTTCTACAAGGAATGCTACATGAGGATGTCTACATGATTCAGCCACATGGTTTTGTTGATTCTAATTTCCCTAATCATGTTTGCAAGCTAAAGAAGTCCATTTATGGACTAAAACAAGCTCCAAGAGCTTGGTACAAAGAATTGCAGCCGTATCTACTTCAACTGGGTTTCATAAACTCAAGAGTCGATCCATCTTTATTTATTCTTCGGCAAAACACATTAACAATATATTTGCTTGTGTATGTGGATGATCTTATCATCACAGGAAGTGACTCAACTGCTGTCAACAAGATGATCAAAAAATTAGGACCAAATTTTCTCTTAAAGATCTCGACCATCTCCACTACTTCCTAAGTGTGAAAGTCATTCCTTGGAAACAAGGGTTGTTCTTAACACAACACAAGTATATGAGAGGTATACCCACTAGAACGAGGATGGAAGGTGCTAAAGAAGTGCAAACACCACTTGCTTCAAAAGACAATATACAAAGTAATGATGGCTCCACACCGGTTGATGCAACTAAGTATCATAAAGTTATTGGAGCATTACAATACTTAGCACTTACAAGGCCAGATATAGCCTTCCCAGTCAACAAGCTTGCTTAGTTCATGCAAAAGCCAAGTACACTTCATTGGCAAGCTACAAAAAGATTGCTAAGGTACCTCAAGCTCATTGTAAATCATGGGATTTTAATTAGAAGCACGGATAAATTATTCTTACATGGTTACTCTAACGTCGACTGGGGAGGAAATAAAACTGATCGCACATCAACTTCTACCTATCTCATTTTTCTTGGTGCGTCACCTATATCATGGTCCACTCGAAAACAACGTGCAGTTGCAAGATCATCAACAGAAGCTGAATACAGGGCCTTCGCCACAGCAGCGTCAGAACTCGTTTGGATCACTTCTCTGTTCAGTGAACTTCACATTTCAATCCCGAAAGCTCCTAAAATACTTGGTAATTTTCTTAATTTTCCTCATTATTGCTCTAATGAGGTAGAGAGGGGAAAGCTAAGGATTTTCTGAAGGGTCCCTAACGCTTTTGAGATTTTATGTTGCTTGACTCAAATTATTACCGGTTGGTTTGAGATGGATAATAAAAGAATTTTTGTTTCCTTTGTTTACGCTAAATGTACTCAAATTGAAAGAAGAGTTCTCTGGCAGGATTTAAAAGAGGTGCAAGTGGTGGATCATCTGTGTGTAGTAGTGGGGGGTTTTAATTCTATTCGTTATGACTCATAACACATTGGAGGCAATCCTAGGCTGCTGGCTTCTATGGCGGAATTTAATGATTGTTTTTATCAGTGTGGTCTCTTTGATCTCTCTAGTAGAGGGAATCACATGTCTTGGTGTAATGGGCATGAAGGGAGTTCTAGAAGCTGGGCAAAATTGGATAGAGTGGTCATCAACAACGCTTTCTCTTCTCAATTTTTGTTTGTGCAACTGGAATATCTGAGAAGGAAAACCTCGGATCATTGTCTGATGGTTGTACATTTCGATAGGCCACACACGTCTTATGGTCCATCTCCTTTCCATTTTCAGAATATGTGGTGTTGGCATGAAGGATTTTTGGCTTGTGTTGAAGAGGTTTGGAATAGGTTCGACTCAGCTATGGGGATGTTGAAACTGGTACTCTGTCTTAAACGAACCAAACTGGCCTTATGAGCCTGGAACATAAACATTTTTGGACGGGTGGAGGTTATTTTGAAGGAACTGGAGGCCCGATTGGATAATCTTGAACACCAACTCCAGCTTGGGTATTCACAGGAAGTTGAAACAGAATTTTTGGTGACTAAAATCGAGTTGCAGATTTGGGAGCATTGAGAGGCAACACGCCTTAGCCAGATTGCTAAGAAAACATGGCTACTTGAAAGAGACTAGAATACTAATTTTTATCACTCAGTGATCAATCAACGGTGCAAGCAAGGATTTATTTTTCATATGGTGCTTTCGGATGGGCGAGTGTTGGAGAATACAAAGGCTGTTCATCAAGGTGCCACTACCTATTTTCATGAGTTTCTTACAGGGGACACGAGGGTGGATATTGCAGACTTATCTTCAATAATTGATCCAGTCATTTCGGATGTTGATAATGAGATGATTTGTAAGGCACCGTCTGAGGAGAAGGTCAAATAAGCAATTTTTTCCATTCCTAAGCAAAGTAATTCAAGTCTTGATGGGTTTGGTTCGGCTTTCTATATTGCTTGTTAGGATATTGTTAAAAAGGATGTGATTGAGGCGGCGTAAGAATTCTTTCGTGGTGTGCCACTACCTAGGTTTTTTTCCTCCTCATTTATTGTTCTTATTCTGAAAGTGCAAGATCCTTTGAGTTTTGATAAATTCCATCCTTTTAGTTTATGCTCGGTGGCTTACAAGATGTTTTTGAAAATTCTTATAAAAGAATGGCTTGGCTTATTCACATGTTGGTTTCTCCAGAACAAGGTGCTTTTGTGCTAGGTAGATGTATTTTTGAAAATATTACGCTTGCACAGGAAATGGTTCATTCTTTGAATAAGAAAATTTTGGGTGGCAACGTGATGATGAAAATTGATATGGAAAATGCTTATGATCGCGTGGACTGGGGTTTCTTATTGGTGGTTCTTAAAGCTTTTGATTCTCTCCTAATTTTTGTTGATTAGTAGGGGAGTATATGAAGTCTCCATGGTTTTCAGTGATGGTTTTCCAACCAACTAGTGGTTTACTGTAAGGAGATCCATTATCTCCATATTTTTTTATTGTGATGGAAGAAGTTTTGACTCTGCTACTAAAAAAGAATTTTGAAGAAGGTAGGATTGGAAGGTTCTGTCATCCGATTGGGGCACATTTGATTACCCACTTATTGTATGTAGATGATCTCCTAATTTTTGTTAATGGTGGGAAGCATTCTATTAGGAGACTTGTTGAGATTCTTGGAATTTATGAAAGGTGGTCGGGGCAATTGATTAGCAAAGAAAAGTCAGCTTTTTATCTATCCAAGAATATTTCCTCAACTCGGGTAAGTGCATTATTGAGGCTAATTGGCTTTCGGGAAGGAAATTTTTCTGCTACTTATTTGGGTGCACCGCTTGTGTCAAGGAGATTAACGACTAGAATTATTGAACCTCTTGTGGAAAAAGTCAGGAAAAAGGTTGCCAGGTGGAAATTCAAACTTCTTTCTCCAGGGGGAAGGTTGATTTTGCTGAGACATGTTTTATCGAGCATGCCTATTCATCTCCTTTTCGTGATAAATGTGTCGTTGGCTACTATTGCTCGTATTAATTCTATTTTGTCAAGTTTTTTTTGGGGGAGTGTTAATGGCTTGAAGAAAATGAAATAGAGAGCTTGGTCGAAATTGTGTATGCCTACGGAGGAGGTGGATTGGGCCTGAGAGACTTCAAGGAGGTTCAACGTGCTCTTCACATGAAATTTGCATTTAGACTGATGTCCACTTTATGGACTATTTTTTCAGGTCAAAATATCTCAAGGATGGCCATGTTTCTTTAGCTGCTACAAATTACAGGGGGTCTCGTCTTTGGAGATCTATCCTTTCAATGTTACCTAAGGTTTCCAAAAACGTCAAAGTGTTGGTGAGAGGAGGGAATGCCTCTTTTTGGTATGATAGATGGCTTGCGTTGGGGCCACTTTCTGTGTGGGTGGAGGATATTGCAAACTCTAAGCTACGGATCAATGAATGTTGGCTAGAAAATTGTTGGGACGTGGAACGTTTAACAGAACTAGTTAGGGAGGAGGCCACCATGGAAATAATCCAGAACACTCATGTGGGTAAAACGGGGTCTGATGTATTTGTGTGGAAACCATCCAAGGTTGGAAATTTCTTGACAGCCACAACATGGGAAGTGGTTCGTAAGTGGGGTGATCAGATGCAATGGAAAGAGTGGGTTTGGCATCGTTTGTTACCTAAAAGAATTTCCATTTTTGTTTGGAAAGCTTATTTTCGTTACCTTGCAGTAGATGAGAGGATGAAGGCTAGAGGTGTTGCGATGGCATCATCTTGTGATTGCTGTATTCGAAAATCGTGTGAGACCCTTGATCATATATTATGCTCAGGAGATTTGGCTACGAAGGTCTGGGAGACTGCTAGCACCACCTTGGGCGTTCCTTGTATGCGTTAGATGACTTGGAGGGCTAGATTAATGTTGTGGTTCTGGTCTGCTAGAAAAAGCTTCGATTAAAAGTATTCTTACTGGGTTATTACCGTGCTTGATCACTTGGCAACTTTGGATTAGAAGATGCAAAGCTAGGATGGAAGGGGTGTAGGATAGTGATACACGAGTATGGTGGTTTGTGAAATATTGGCTTCAGTTTTTTGCTTGGGATATTAATCTTTCTAACCCGCTTTCTACCTAGGACATGTGGATTTTGGAGGAGGTTTAGGTTGATTTTCTAGGCCAGCTGCAGCGACGGCACTCTATGGTATCTTGGAAGAAACCTCCTACGGGTTGGTTTAAATTAAGCTACGATGAGAGTTGCCGTGGAAACTGAGGAAGCTCTGAGTGAAGGGGGAGTGCTAAGAGATTATTTCGGTAATGTGCGGGGAGCTTTCTCAGTTCATTTTGGTCTTGGTACTAATAATGGAGCTGAGTTAAGGGCTATTACAAAGGAGATTGTTTTGTGTAAAAGGCTCAATCTTTTTAATGTAATTATTGAAAGTGATTCTAAGGTTGTAGTAGATTGGCTTCATGTGGGGAGGTGTACTTTGTGGTATTTATGGGACTATTGGGAAGCATTGCGTACCGCTCTTGAAGGGGTTCAATATTTCATAGTGCATCGATTTTGGAAAGGTAATCAAGCAACAGATTTTTTAGCGCGACAAGGTGAATTGGGTCGGAATTTTATTTACGAAGGACATCAAAATTTGACTCGGGTTTTGAGAGGTACACTTAGTCTTGATAAATTGGGTTGTCCTAGTTTCAGGTTTTAATTTTTGCTTTATTGGGTTGGCTTATAAATAGGCATGTTTAGAATTGTTTTATTTCTTTAGCTTATTGTATAGGCTGTTTTTTTATTGGTTTATTTGATGCCTGGGATGTTTTTATTGAATAATTATAAATCCCAAGAGTCTTGCTTGTTATCACGATATTCTTCTGCTATAAGCGAGGGCAATCAATAAAATTTGGGGTACCGTCCTCTTTTTTTTTTTTTTTTAAAAGTGTGTAATCTTCTCTTGTGAGAAAATATACCATTTGTTTAAAGGTCAACAAATTAGACCTATAAAAGAGTATAAGGGCATGTGGATTACTCCACCATCATATACGACCATTATTAGTTTTATATATTTTCGAGTGTCATTTATCAATCTATTTGAAATTTCTAAGTAATTCAACAAGAGAAAACTCTCTCTTTGAATCTTATGTCAGGCCATGAGCCGCAGGATGCAAATGGATCCCAATAAAGCTTAAGATTATTAGATTGGTCTAGAATCGAGATTTTATCACCACTGTCATTGCAATATAAAGTGGTTTTCAGCTAAGAGTTTTGTTTAGATCCACGAACGTCCAATGAAAGCACTTTGTACATTGTGGTAAATCCAAGAAAAGATAGTTGCTAATTTAACCACTCAATGTCTTTCCATTTCGAAAAAAGCCAAAAGAAAGCCTGTATCCTTTTTTGGCTTACATAATTGAGTGTAATATTCTATCATAAGTATGGTAATATTATAACATCTCCCTCAAACTCTAGACAATAATGAAAACGTTATCTTGAATTTGGAAATAAGATCACGTTACCGGCCAGGTGAATAGGACTTGGAGATCTAACTGATGACCTGACAGAAGGAGTCTCTGTGGCGCATGGTGCAACTGGACATAGGGCAGAAAATTTAAGGCAATTACAAAGAAGCTATATATGGTGGTGATTTATGTAAATAAAACAACAATAGAAGTTGTTTAGGGCGTGGAAGCTAATTGATGTATGGGATTGATGATGAAAAGGAGGGTAACATCTGTTAAATGTGTATGAAGCCTCTGGAGGATGTGTGATGAACACCAAATAACATGTTGAACATGAGACTTATCACGAATGGAAAAAAAAAAAAAAAGCTATAAGACACACTAGGAAGTCGGTGGCTCTGATGCCAAAATGCAGACAACAACTCGTACAGACGATTGGTGGTCTGATATGAAAAAAATCGAATTGAAAAAGAGATGTAACTGGCGTGTCAAGAACTGTACATGTCAAGTGCTAAAAGACTGTTAAACTTGACATGATGTGCTATGTAAATAGCAAAGTGAAGGAACACACCTGAGAACAAAAAGATAGAGTATGGACACAAATGATTCTATAAGAGATACCAAGATTGGGTATTCTCTTAAAATATATAACAGAAAATGAGATGGAGAATGAGGAATGAGGGAGAGAGGATTTGAGGTGTGAATTCACCACTTGTCCCAAAATTTTAAACTTATGGGAAGAAATATATTTTATGATTTATATTTTGTCTTAACACTCACCTCATGTGTGGGCCCAACACCTATACTTTGATACCATGTGAAGTTTAGAGTTAGAGTCCGAACTCAGAACATCTACTCTGATTCCATGTAAAAATATAATATAATAGAAAAAAAGGAGATGAAGAAGAGAGAAAACCATATTACTTCTATATGCATATGGTGTAGCATGGCAAACAAGAAATCGATAAAAAATATAGGTGTAGGGAACTATATATTTTGGGGTCATTCATAGACAATTTTCAGGTCAAGCATAATCCACTGTCATGGTGAGACTGGAAGATTTGTTTTTAGCACCATTTTTATTTTTCTCTTTCGTGGAAAATTACTCATAGCAGATGTCACTTGCCTCGTGGCCTTTGTACATCCCAACTCCAAGACCCTCATGAGCACTTAATGTCAATATAACATAATATATTTATTTCATGCGAAACTTTCAGGATGCTGAATGCAAACAGGGTTTTAATTTCTTAGGCATTCGGTTCATGAAGTACTTGCAAGTTGCAAATATGGTACAATGAACTTGTAAAAATCGTAACTAGTATAACATATACTCCGGAAAAACACAGACATGCCAATGAAAGCTAGTAAAATAAACACGCCTTTGTATTCATAGTAATACCATACACGTACAGACATATAAATCACAACAAACCTCCATCCAGTGTAGTATATGTTAAATGAATGGAAACTAAGCATCAGACCAATAAATATCTAATTCACCCCAATCACTTAATGGCACTCCCAAAGCCTTCCAAACAGCTTTAGAGGCATCAACAATGTTGTTAGGACATGGAGGTTGGTAATCATGGTCAGCATCACAACCCATAGTGGAATCACATTCGTCAACTACCTTGGCCTTGACGCTCCTTCCATTGCCATAGATGGTGATATAATTCAAACATCTTTGCTTATTGTTGAACCATCCTGTTGACAGTGCTACCACAGGAGTGTCATCAGGGTGATATTTGTTGTCGCATTCCGATGGTCCACCACCATCCCCACCTTTCTGAAAGCTGTTGATGGTTAGTGTCGCCTTTGTATGGCTAGACACGGGGGGCGAACACTTATAAATTGTGTAAGGCTTGCCTTGCACGCAACACTCAGAGTCGTTTTCTTCGTTACATTGTCCTGGTGGAGGCTTTTTCCCCCTTATCATGCCACTGGGCTTGCAAGTCTGAGCTTCAACTCCCGACCACTTTGTGAGAAGAAGAAAGAAGAATAGGGCAAAACTTGTAAAACAAATTTGGTTCTTCATCTTCTTTTTCCTCTTTTAGTTTGGTTATGTTTGGTGTGAAGAAGTTGTAGTGGCTGTGTCCTATTTAGAGAGATTACCTACTCCAAATAGATATTTTTAATGTCAAAGTAGGACATGTGTATAGTCATATCTTTTGAGGAAATACAGTTTCTCGTTGAAAGTTCATTTGGTATTTACATGTATGTTGGAAAGGAACAAAACTCGACTCAACAAATTATAATTAAAATATCAAAAATCATATTATAAAACTGTGTTGATTACGTACGTAGTACTTAACCATATAAGGAGCCCTACTTTTGTATCTTTTGTCAAGCATCTTTTATCTTATCGAATTGCCTTAATTTATTCGAAAAGAATAAATGTTTTCATTCATTTGAATATTGTGGCAGTCAATCAGCCTTGAGATGCATATCCAGTAGTAATGCTTTTGAATGTTGTGATTATTATATTTTTAGGTGTGAAATCACGGCCACTTGTAATATATATGTTTTCTAACATCCCAAAATAATTTTGAGGGGTAATTACTATATTGCCTTGTAGGATTTGATATTTTTCAAATGAGTCCTCCTTGATATAAGAAAAAGAAAACAAAAGGATTTCTACATATAAACTCCCTTAATTTGTTAATGAAAATCACTTTACATGAAACTCATTTGTCACTCTTCTTTTTAAGAATTTATGGACCTGCTTGGGTTGTGTTTGGGTGAGTACAAAGTGCTTAAATAGTCTCAAAAGATCTTTAATACGGAATGTAGTTACAATTTTTAAAAATACACTATCAAAAGGTGAAAATACTCATACGATTTTCATATAGTAATAGCTTTATATCCTGTGATCTTATCACATACACAACACTACCTCAAATGACCTTTTATGTCTTTAATTTCAACCTTAAAATTAATCTTTTATATTATTTCCAAACAAATGACATATTTGAAATTGTTTTAGACATTGGTTTCCAAACAGTAAATAACTTTTTAATAGTAGAGCATATATTATTTAAGCTCTATAACTAAGAATCCTAAAACTAAAAACTATATTATCCACCACAATCCTAAAAATGCACTAAAAAATGTCAATCCGCGCGCATGCCACGTCAACAATAAATGTTATAATATTAAATGCATTGAAAAAATAGGTTATAAAATAAAATGACTTGAGTTTCAAAATATGACTAAAATTAAAAAAAAAAATTAAACTTATAAACTTAAAACCAAAGGCAAAATTAATAACCTATATTCTTTTAGAAGATCAAATTAATTTAAAATTATATATAAAAAAATGTCAAAATTAGAAAAAAAATCTAAAATATATTTGAGAACTTAATCTATAAAATGTAAACTCAAATATATTATTAAGCACTTAGTTATTTAGCTTTTTCTGCTTTAAGAATGCACGTGTACATTTTAGCTAGTTTCCATAGCTTCTAGCTGTTAGATTATATATAAACACAAACAGTATAATGCTACTTTACAGATCAGAAATATTTTTCACTTCTCCTTGTAATTTGAGTCTTTGTATTTTACAATATTTGAAAAAAATCTTGAAATTAAAAAAAAATAAATAAAAAAACAAAAAGAGCCACCCAGTAGGGGTAACACTCCTAGGTGGTCACACAAGTAGGCACTGGACAGCCTCTCAAGGGGCGACCAGCTTTGGCAGCCTCGTGGATGACTAATATGATGTTTAATGTTGCTGAATATGTTGCTGGCTGAGTTTAAGGATCCTAGAGATAACGATCGGGTCATAAGAGAGGGGCCTTGGTCTTTTGATAAATATCTAGTAGCTTAAACAATTTGCAGGCGAAATTCAGGTTAGTAAAATCATCATTACTGAGGCTACTTTCTGGATTCGTTTGTATGATTTACCTTTACAAGCAATGACTGAGAGGGTGGCAAGTTTGATTGGTAATAGTATTGGAATAGTGGAGGAAACTGACTGTTGTGATGAAGTTGCTTGGGGGAGTACATTCGAGTTAGGTTAACCTTTGATATCACAAAACCTCTAATGAGAGGTAAACGTGTCAATCTGGGCTCTCAAACTCATTGCTGGGTTAGATTTATTTATGAGCGTTTACCAAATTTGTACCATGTCTGTGGGAAGTTGGGTCATAATCATAAGGATTGTAGTTCCTGACCGTGTAATCAGGAAAAATTTAAAGATGACAGTTTTCCATTTGGTCCTTGGATGCGTGCTGGAGGGATTGCAGGAGTAGCAGACAGATTCTGGAATCAAAATTCACAGCAGACAGATGATCTTCAAAGTTCTTCCATGGGTGTTGCAGACATTCAAGGTCAGAAAAGGAAAGAGATGGAGGCACCAAATTAGGATATGGATCAGGGTGTAACGACTACAGAATTATTTTCAGATCAAGATGGTAATGACATTGATGGGTCCACATTTAATGCTGATAAGGAAGTTTTGATGAATTGCATGGTAACTGACAAACCAATAAGGAAAGTTGACGTTATGCATGAGGTAAGGGTGGAGTATGTACCTGAGAGTGAATTGATGACTAATCTGATGGGTAAGAAGTTATTTCAGTAGGAAGGAATGAAGACACATGTGGCTGGGCCTATTGAGAATGGTTTAAAGGGGGCTGAGACTAAGGAGCAGGGCCTCTTTGAGCCCACAAAACTTACTCAAGTAGCAGAAGAGGGAAGTTTAGTAGCAAATTCTGTTACTAAAAAAATCTGATGCTATTCTTTTAACAGAAGCAAGAAAATGGACAAGGAAAACTAGAGGTCGCAGAGAAGAAATTTCTAAACCTATGATGGGACACAAACAGAAGAGGAAGGTGGAAACAGCGGGGGGCGGGGCCCCGCTACCCACCCCTAACTCATTTCCAAAGTTTTGGCTAATAGACTGAAACATATTCTACCTAGTATTATCTCAAAAACCCAAACAACTTTTGTTCCTGGGAGGATTATATCTGATAACATTCTTGTGGCCTATGAAATAATTCATTTTTTGAGGAATAAGAGAAGGGGAAAGGAGGGTTACATGTCACTCAAACTTGACATGCGTAAAGCCTATGATAGGCTTGAATGGAGCTATCTTGAGAAGGTTATGCAGCAAATGGGATTTCAGGATAAGTGGATACAAATGATTATGTTCTGTGTGAGATCAGTGAGTTTTTCTATTCTTATTAATGGTGAGCCTACTAGTACTATCTCATCTAGAGGTATTAAGCAGGGGGATCCTCTATCCCCTTGAGGCCTTTCTCTACTCTCGGTGACAAGTGCATGAGATTGATTCATGCTCATCTCCTTTCATCTGGCCTCTTCATTGAATGGGGCATCCTTAACCATCGTCATGGTAAGTTTGCCATCTGGAGTAGAGTTACTTAGGGAGACCACCAGCGTCTCCCAACTGTCCGGTAATGAACTGAGAAGTAGCAGGGCTTATTCTTCATCGCCAAGATTCAACTTGACGGACTCGAGCTGGTTAACTAGGTTTTGAAACTTGCTAGTGTGCTCGGCAACAGATGTGTCTCTTTTCAACTTCAAGTTAACAAGTTGTCTCATCAATGGGGCCTTGTTTCGAGCAGTCTTAGCTTGATACATATTCTCCAACTTTTTCCAGAGGTTATATGCATCTTTCTCCCGGGCCATGTGGTGAAAGACACTATGGTCAATCAATTGCCTGATCTGACTGATAGTCTTCTTTTGCTTCTTTTTCCACACTTGATCCGTAAATTCATCTGGCTTCTTCCCTTAATTTTCCAAAGGGTCAGACAGATCTTTACAATTCAAGAGATCCTCCATCCGAGATCTCCAAAAACTGTAGTTTGAGGCTGTCAGCTTTATCATGGCCCCTGATGCTAAATCATCCATGGATTTAGACTGATTCTAAATACAAAATAGAAAGTACAAGATCTTTGAGTTGGAATATCACAAAACAGACAGTACCGTTGTGTCCGGAACTCTTGATTTTGTTGGAAACGAGTCTTCTTTCGTCAAAATCAGACTCAGTAGCACAAGGATGAGCAAAAGAACGAAAACAGGAACTCTGTTGCGCGTGCAGCGTGTGCGACACAAAAAATGCGTAAGTGCGTGTACATCACGGTCAAAGACTTCTCTGGAGCGGCACGTGGTGCGAGTGGGGTTCTTGCGCTCTGTCCTCTCCTTGGCGAGTGTGGTGCGTGTCGAGAGCGGCCTTCACTCTCCGATCTTCAGGCGGCGCGTAGGGGCACGTGCTGCCTCCGTTCAGCCTCTTGTTTTCACCATTTTTCTTGTCTCGATGAGACGAACACAGTGGTATTCTCAAATTTGCAAACTGAGCAATGCACTAAAAGCGAGTTTTTTTGTAAAAACTCCTTCCAACAATCGCTCTGATACCACTTGTTGGGGGAAAATCAACACAGTGGAAGAAATAAAAGCGAAAATAAAAGAGCACAGTCATGCACTCAGTGTCACCAAGAATTTAACATAGTTCGGCAACTGCCTACATCCACAGAAAAGAGCTTCACTAATAAATAGTAGAACACAAGAAAATATTACAGAGGAGGAGGATCACACTCCACTCAACTCAACTTTCTTCTTTTCTCTCAGAGCTCTCCCTACTCTCTCTCTTTTCTTTTCTTCTTGGGTGTATTTGAGACTCTCGCTGGGAGCCTCAATTTATAGACGAACGTATATCGCCTCACCTGTATGAATGCATTTAATATGCATTCAATAGGTAACTGTTGGGCGCTGGGCGCTGAACGTTGAGTGCTGAGCAGTCATTGTTGACTGCTCAGGGCATGGACTTTAGCAAATTCTGTTATATAAAAATCTGATGCTATTCTTTTAACAGAAGCAAGAAAATGGACAAGGACAACTAGAGGTCGCAGAGAAGAAATTTCTAAACCTATGATGGGACACAAACAGAGGAGCAAGGTGGAAATTTTGGAATTTTTTGATAAGAACAGTGATGAAGTAGTTCCTTTGGGGAAGAAGCTGAGAAGGAAGGCGATCAAAATACAAGATACTTTCATAGGAAAGCTTCTCAAAGGAAGAAAAGAAATGAAATTATAAGACTCAAAGATGATGTTGGAGCATGGAAGGAGGGGGAAGATAGAGATGAGCTAATAATGCAGCATTTCCAAGATTTGTTCACTGCCAGTTCTCAATAAGGAGAGATGGAGTTTTTAACAACTTCGAATGGACGGGTGACAAATGAGATGAATGCAGAACTGACTAAGCCTTTCATGGCACAAGAAGTTGAGGAAGCTCTGCATCAGATGAATCCAACAAAGGCCCCAGGACCAGATGGAATGGCTCCAATTCAACAATATTGGAGTACTGTGGGAGTTTCAATAACTGCTGCTGTCTTACAAGCATTGAATGATGGCCATTTTCCAAGTTCACTAAATCATACCTTCATTGCTTTGATTCTTAAGGAAAAAAAAAAACAGAGAGTGAGTGAGTATAGGCTTATTTGTCTCTGCAATGTTATTTATAAACTCATTTCCAAAGTTTTGGCTAATAGACTGAAACATATTCTACCTAGTATTATCTTAAAAACCCAAACAACTTTTGTTCCTAGGAGGATTATATCTGATAACATTCTTGTGGCCTATGAAATAATTCATTTTTTGAGGAATAAGAGAAGGGAAGAGGAGGGTTACATGTCACTCAAACTTGACATGCATAAAGCCTATGATAGGCTTGAATGGAGCTATCTTGAGAAGGTTATGCAGCCGATGGCATTTTAGGATAAGTGGATACAAATGATTATGTTCTATGTGAGATCAGTGAGTTTTTCTGTTCTTATTAATGGTGAGCCTACTAGTACTATCTTTCCATCTCGAGGTATTAGGCAGGGAGATCCTCTATCCCCTTACCTATTCTTGTTATGTACTGTGGGACTCACCTCCCTTCTAAGTCAAGCAACACAGAGTGGTCTGTTGAGTGGGGTTAAAGTTTGTCGAGGGGTTCCTTTGATTAATCATCTGCTTTTGCAGCTGATAGTCTTCTATTTTGTTATGCAAATGTCAATGAAACCTTGGTAGTACACAACCTGCTAGAGACTTATGAACAAGCTTCTGGATAGAAAATTAATAGGGAAAAACTGCTATGGTATTCAGTGCAAATGTACAACCTGCTACTAGAACTTATCTCAAGTAGTTTTGGGGAAATCAAGCCTTCCAACAGTGTGATAGGTATCTTGGTTTACCACCATTGATAAGGAGGGATAAATACAAAGCCTTTTTAGACATAAAACACAAAGTTTGGTATAAGTTACAAAACTGGAAAGAAAAACTTTTGTCTCAAGGTGGAAAGGAGATTCTTATTAAAGCAGTAGCCATGTCAATCCCCACTTACTCTATGAGATGTTTTAAGTTGCCCACTTCTTTGTGTCATGACCAATAGCAACTGATGGCCAGGTTTTGGTGGGGCCAGAAATAGGAAGAAAACAGGATTCATCGGGTGAGTTGGAAAAGAATGTGCGCACCAAAATCTAAAGGTTGCATGGGTTTTAAAAGTTTGAGTATTTTTAATGATGCACTTCCTAAAAAAGAAAGGTTGGAGGCTAATACAAAGTGAGGACAGTTTGTTACACAAAGTATTCAAGGCCAGATGATTCCCTAATAATACATACCTGGAATAAAAAAAAAAGGGCTTTAACAGCTCTTATGCATGAGAAGGAATCTGGTCAGTGAAGAAAAAGTTGGCTGCTACTTGCAAATGGAGAGTAGGTAATGGAAGATTGATTTAAATATGGAAGGACAGCTGGATACTTGGGATATCAGATCTTAAACAATTAGTGGATGTGAACAAAATTCAAGATGAAGGGGCTAAGGTGGAAACACTTATTGACCCTCTTACCAAATGGTGGGATGTTTTTAAGGTGAGAATGGAACTTCTAACTCAAGTAGCAAATGAGGTCCTTAAAATTACTTTAAGTTCTGAGAATCATGAGGATTTAATGAGTTGGAGTATGGAGAGAAGTGGTTACTTCACAGTAAAAAGTGCATGTAGGTTATTTTCTGAAATCGAGATGGGAACTAGGCTGCTTGAATCATCCAATACAAGTAACCAGAATAGAGTTTGGAAATTACTTTGGGGACTATATATTCCAACTAAAGTTAAGGTGTTCTCATGGAGAGCTTGTTTGGAGGGCCTACCAACATTAGTGAACCTGAAACAGAGAATTCTAGGGTTGAATGAAGAATGCCAACTATGTAATATGCAACCAGAGACTACAATGCATGTATTTTGTCAGCGTGTACAAAACAAAGAATGCTGGTTGCAGTAGTTTCTAGATTTCCAGATATCAGATCCTAATGTGCAGTTTTAGTATTTCTAAGCAACTTTCTTGAAACAAAAACTAAAGAAAAGGTGGAACTTGTGCTATTGTTGGCTTGGAACTGCTGGTGTAATACCCCGTATTTATTTTAGTATATTTTTTTTTTTTTAGTGAAAGATTATTTTTTTAAGTAATTTAAATATTATTTTTCTTGTTTTAGAATTTATCGGATTTTCTCGTTAGATTTATTTTATAATTCTTAAGTTGTGAAATTTACTTTTGATGTGCTTTGGTGATATTAATTAGTGTTTGTTTTTAAATTTGCTTTTTGCTTTAATGAATAATTTTATTGTTAGACTTTAACTATTATTGTTTTTTTTTTCCCCACGCACGGCACTACCCCATGCACGTCTTTTTCTTTTCAATCTTTAGGGTTTTCTTATCACCCATATAAATATACGTTTCATCTTATATTTTGAAAACTGCCTTGTATCGTCGCTGCAACCAGCCTCCAGAGACCACCGTCGTGCAGCCCCTCCTAGTTCGACGCCAACCTCCATCTCCACGCACGTAAAACTGACGCCAGTAAACATCCTTCACCAAGGCTCAACGCCTCACTATGCGCCATCACCTCCGTCACGGCCTCAGCCGCAGCAACGTGCCATTACCGTGAGAACGTCCCGCTCATACATGGAGGTCAGCAACCGCAGGCAACCATTGCACCACGTGAGATGCTGAGCATGCGGATCGCACGACAAGAGACTCGCCCGCGCACAGCCAAAAGCCAACCTGCATCTTCATGGTTTTACCCAACCGTCTCATGGAAAACTCAGCCTCCCAAGGACGTCAAGTCGTCGCATGCTCCTCCTCAACGCTGCCATATGCCGCCACCGTGACCCAGCCGTGAACCCACCAGTGTAGCCTTCAATAGCCATCCCGCAAGCCTCTGTTTTTCACTCCCGAAACAGAGGATGTTTTTCTTCCTACCTTGAGCCATTACAACCACTAACTACCGAGAGCTCCTTCACGTTGCGGCTCTAGAAACCGCCGGCTAAGTTTTCTGTCACCCCAGGTCCACCTCATGCCACCCCCGCCACACGGTAATCTCCCTCTCTGTTTTCTCTCTCTCACGTTCGGCTTGCTCTCCCGTAAGCTCTCTCTCTCCGTTATCTCTCTCTCTGTTATCTCTCTCACCGTGCATCTCTCTCTCTCTTTCTCATCCAGTGCATAGCCACTGAGTGCACCACCTCCCATCGCACATTGCGCTGTCTCACTTTACCATCTCGGTGAGTCCCTGCCGCCGCTACAATTGTTTCTATTTTCTTGTGTATGTTATCGTTTGTTTTATGTATAAGGTGTATTTATATATATATATATATATATATATGTGTAGGTATATTTATAAGTAAAGTTTTAACTTGGGCACTTACTAGTTTTAACCGAATATATATATATATTTTTATATATATATATGTATATATATTAGGAAAGTTCACGGTTTGAGTTTATATTTAAATAGGATTTTGTTTTAAATTTCAATAAATATTATATTGTATTTTGACAATATTGTTAGTTAAAGGAAGTAAATCTATTTTTCTTAAGAGGTGAGTTTTTCATGAATTATTTTAGGAAAATTTTAGTAACCGATGTATTCTTTTTATTTATAAAATATTGTTGGTATTTTAGATATTTTGAATATTAATTTTTATTGAGTTCTATAATTATCATAATACTTATTCGATAAATTTTCTTCTTTAGTACGAATTCGATTAAGTGGATATTGATGGTCTTAGAAAATGTTGGTATTTTAGGTATTATGAGAATTTTAGGTTTTGAGGTTCTTAAAATAGGTTCTTTTAGCATTTTTAAGTTTAAATATCGAAATACGTGGTTGGTTGGAAATTTATGGAAGTTACGTGATTATTTTATAGGTGACGATTAATATTTGTTCGGCATTTTTAGGGGAAAATTCTGAAAAGCTAAGAAGTCCAGGTAAGTGGGGTTCCTATGCTAGACTTTGCATTAGAATAAAATGAACTGAGGTCCTTTTTGGAAAATGTGCATGTTTTATTATGAAAAGAAATCTGAAAACAACCTCAGATATTTGTTCTGCATTACTCATGAGATTCTGTTTAAGAAGAAAGTATTTTCTGTCATGACTGGTGTAAACATGAGCTTATTTTTGGCATTCTGTTATTGAACTGAAACAAATGAGTGAATATGAAAAATTGATAAATTTCACATGTGACGTGAAGATGTTCTGAATCTGTTTTGGAAAATGTGAAATGATCTGAATATCAATACTCTGTTTTGATATGATGTGGCATCTGAAAAACCTTTGGCATGACTTTCTGATTCTGTTATGACTCTGATTCTGACTCTGATATGGTGATTCTGATTCTGTTTTGCTCTGATATGTGGCCCTGTCACGGGATATAATAGTGACCTCTGGCCCTGTCACGGGATATAATAATGACCTCTGGCCCTGTCACGGGAGACAATTGTGACCTCTGGCCCTATTACGAGAGATAATAATGACCTCTGGCCCTGTCACGTGATACAATAGTGACCTCTGGCCTGCCACGGGATATAATAGTGGTTTTCTATTCTGAGTGCAATCACTTTGGTAACATGGTGATTTATGTTCTGCTTGGCTTTCCACATGATGCACAATCCTACCACGGGGGTTAAACATGGTCTCTGTTATGATATGATGCTCTGATATGATATGATAAGACGAATATGTTCAGTCATGTTGTGCCAAAGGAGTCTTTGAATATGAAAAGTTGGTTTTCTAAATATAAAATGTGTGAAAAGTCGCTCTGATTTTCTGATAATATGTATTGTTGAGATTTGCATATTGATACTGAAATGTTTGTTTTCTGCATTCTGAACTCTGTAAAAATGCTCACGTTTACATACTAATATATGTCTTCTGCTTACTGAGTTGTGATAACTCACCCCTTATCTCCAATTATTTTTTAGATGATTTTTTAATAGTCCAGCTAAGGATCAGGATTATGGAGCATCGATGAGATGATTATTTAAGCATAATGGATTACTCATAGAAGATTTCTAAGAAGTGGCAGATTTTATTAAGAGATTTTATAGTATTCTGATGATGTTATATTTTGGAGTCTATAAATATATTGATGAATTGTGAGTTTTAAGTTATAGGGAGTAACTGTTCGATCCCTGCGGGACCGGGGCGTTACAACTGGTATAGGAGAAACCAGAGAACTTTTGAGGACAAACTACTACAAGCTTGATGGGTGGTTTCTCAAGCTGTCTCAATGAAACAAATGTGCAAGATTATCAAATCAGATGCAATAACCAGAAGAATCAAGATTACGAAGTGGTCTCCTCCTGCAAATGATGCTCTCAAATTGAATGTAGATGGAGCAATTTTTCATGAACAAGGTGCAGTAGGTGTGGGTTTAGTACTAAGAGATAGCAAGGGAGTGGTTCTTATGGCGGTATCAAATAAAGAATTGGTTGTGACAGATTCAATATGAAGTACAATGCTTGCAGTCTTGAGAGGTATGCAATCTTGTCTTCATATGGGTATTGATGAATTATAGATTGAATGTGACTCACTATTGATGGTTCAAGATATCCAAGCTCCAACTGGTTCTTCATCTTTGATGGGGCATATACTTCAGGATGTTAAACAATTGATGCAAAGAGCGTCTACGTGTTCTATCCAACATGTATTTCGAGATGCCAATGGGGTGGCTCACAAGTTAGCTAGACTAGCTTTGAATGTCCAGGATGTCAATGTTTGCTGTGATGATATTCCTATTTCTATAAAACAACTTGTTTGGGTTGATAAGCGGTTGTAATGTTTGCTTTTTTTAATGAAAAGTTTGTGATGTTTCCTATATATAAAAAAAAAGGTTAATTTAATTTTTAATCTTTTAAAAGGCATACTGAATATTATATGCGCGTGACATGTGTTTGCCCATGATTAGTTATAACATCGCAAGTAAGTACTACAGCACCAGCATTAATTTTCTTTCAAAGAATTTACTGAATTTAAAACCATTTTGATATATAGGTATTGCCAAGAAGATCATTGCGATAACTTTTTCATCCCTGCTTATACCAGATTGAAAAATATCTATGAATCTCTAGGGTCCCCCAGTACCTTAATTTTCACAAAATTTCATGTCAATTATTGAATGCTAAAATGATGTTTTTTCTTACTAAAAGTAGATTTATATCATGAGTTTTGATATCCTTAAGTCCTATGAGATATTTAGTTTTGTGAGAGTTTGTTAATTAGCTCTTCATTCCCCTTATTTCAATCTTCTTTCAACGTTTCCATATGATAAGCTATTCTCAAAAGAGTCAAAATAAAGAGAATTTTTACCTTTAAGACAACATTAGTATTAGCTTTATTTTCTGTCTTATGGACATTATAATGGAAGATCTTTTGGAAATATGTCTACCAATATGTATGTATGCCAAAGCAGTATTAATGTATCGCATCAAACCTTTTTTCTGAGTGGCAAATACAATTGAAATGACACAACAATTGCTGTTTGTTAGGGTCCACGAACTTGCAAAAATATATAGTGCAAGCTGTAAAGTTGTGAAAATAGTAAATATTATAACAAATACTCTAGAATAACACAAGCAAAACAAAGCTAATAAAAGAAAGACACACGTTTATTCATTATTGTAATACCATACACAAACATATAAAATCACAACAAACCTTCGCTCAAGTATAGTATATGTTACATGTGACGAAAATTAAACATCAGACCAATATATATCTAATTCACCCCAATCACTTTCTGGCACTCCTAATGCCTTCCAAACGGCTTTAGAGCCATCAACAATGTTGTTAGGACACGGAGGTTGATAAGCATGTTCGGCATCACATCCTGTGGTAGAATCACACTCATCTACCACTTTCGCCTTGACACTCCTACCATTGGCGTGGATTGTGATATAATTCAAACATCTCTTCTTATTGTTGAACCATCCTGTTGACAGTGCCACCACGGGAGTGTTATTTGAATGATACTTGTTGTCGCATTCTGATGGTCCACCACCATCCCCACCTTTCTCAAAGCTGTTGATGGTTAACTTGGCCTTTGTATGACTAGACACCGGTGGTGAACACTTGTAAGTGGTGTAAGACTTGCCATGCACGCAACAATCAGCGTTGTTCTCGTTATTACACTGTCCAGGAGGAGTCTTTTTCCCATTTATCTTACCGCTGGGTTTGCAAGTTTGTGCTTCAGCAGTACCTGACCACTTCATAAGAAGAAGAAAGATCAAGAGAGCAAAGCCTATAGAACAAATATGGTTCTTCATCTTCTTTTCCCTTTCTTGTTTTGGCTGTGTTTGGCGTGAAGAAGTTGAAGTGGTTTGTAGGCTATTTATAGAGATTAACTCCTCTAAATTAGCTATTTTAATGCCAAAGAATAAAATGTATGTTATCATCTCTTTTCACAAATAGAAATTATATTTGCAGTCTTGCATATAGTGAGTATGCAAGCGTCACTCATTTATTTTGAAAAAAGTGAGTAAATATAAAATATACATGAAAAAATTAATTTTTTAATGTTGGACTCTACTTTTTTTCAAAAGGAGTCCGTAGCGATTGTACAACCCATGATTGTATCTAGCATTACTCTTTCAGAAAACATTCCATTGTTTTAAAAGGCCAACAAATTAAAACTATAAAAGAATATAAGGGCATGTGGATTACTCCACCATCATCATATACAACCATTATTAGTTTTGTATCTTTTCAAGTGTATCGTTTATGCATCGATGCGAAATTCCTCTAAGTAATTCAAGTCTCTTAGAATCTTACGGCAGCCCATGATCCTCAGGAAGTAAATGGATTACAATAAAGTTTAAAATTATCAAATTTTAGCTGTTTAGAATTGAGTTTTGTATTTTAGATCCACAAACGTCCAATGAAAACACATTGTACATTGTGGCAAATCCAAGAAAAGAATAGTTACCAATTTTAGCACTCAACGTCTTTCTATTTCGAATTAAGCCAAAATAAAGCTGGTTGTATCCTTTTTGGCTAAAAGAATGGCATGCATTTGAGTCGACCCTCCTGATAAGAAACACAGCAATGAAAAACAAGCCTGCAGAGATCCCGTTAAAGTTAGATAGAGAGCATGCAAATCCTAGAAAAGAAAGAACACAACCAATCACCTACCCATCATGCATGCTTTGTCCTAAAAAATATTAAGAATCTCTCTCTTTTTTTTAAAAAAAAAAAGAAAAACACCTTCAATCTACTATTTTACAAACCACAATAAAAAATTTCAAAACCCAAAACCACCAAAATGCTCCTCTCAACAAATCTTTTTATTTTTTTATCTGATTGTGACATCTGTTTTTGTCAATATATTGTGGAACGATATGTCTGATTGTCGTTATAGCAGCTGTAATTACTACCATTATAGTTGGCAGAAAACTTTCTGCGCAAGTAGAAAACTGTGATGATGTTGATGTTAATGTAATAAAATAGAATAAAGGAGATGGAAAAGATATGGGGAGGGAGGGATAAAGGCTATATCTTTATTATCCTCAAATGTTATTGAAATACATAACATATGTTTGTATTTGTAGATGAATGAGACCAAATGAAGAATGAAAATACAATAAATCAACAAAACTAATTGATTTACACAATAAGTTAAATATGGTAGATGATAAGTCATATAAGGAATGAATACATACGTTAATATATAAGGAATGAAAGCACCAAATCAGATGATCAACAATCAACTGCACATGATTTCAGCAAACATATCCCCCCTAAGCTGCAACATGTTAACTGATATGCTATTCTTGGATTGTCTAGGCTGTTAGCTGTATAGTCAAATTAATGTTATAATATTGAAGGCATTGAAAAAATAGGTTATAAAATAAAATGACTTGAGTTTCAAAATATGACTAAAATTAAAAAACATTAAACTTATAAACTTAAAAACAAAGCCAAAATTAATAACCTATATTCTTTTAGAAGATCAAATTAATTTAAAATTATATATAAAAAAATTTCAAAATTTGAAAAAAAAATCTAAAATATATTTGAGAACTTAATATAAAATCTAAAGTCAAATATATTATTAAGCACTTAGTTATTTAGCTTTTTCTGCTTTGAGTAATTCTACTCAACCGCCACTGTTCACGCAACCTCCCCACTCCATCTGACGTGGCCTTTTTTTTTTTTTTTTTAACATAACCCGTTTGTTTTCAATTCCCAGGGGCGTTTTGCTCCCCTGCTTCCCCCACGTTCTCTAGTTCTCCCGGTCCCTGCTTCCCCCGTGTTCTCTCATCCCCTCCACTCCCCCAGTCAGCTCGTGTCCTTTCGCCCCTCACCCTCTCCCCACTCAGTGTGGCTACATTACTCCGGAAGTTTGTGGCTCCATTACTTCGGCATCGTCTAAAAAATAGTCGCCACTGTTCACGCAACCTCCGTACGGCTTCTCCAGCTTCACCACTTCCACACGGCTTCTCTCCTCCGCTGGTATTGTATTGTAGCTGCCGAGAGCCACCGTACGTCTTACAAGGGTAAGAAAATAAATTAAAGGGTTTTTATTTTTCTCTTTTGGTTTCATCTCCCATTTCTAGCATTACTCATTTTTGTGTGTTTATGCGTTTATGGATCTATGATTTTATGTTTGTTTGATCTGTGTTTTGTGGGGTTTTTTGGTAGTTGATGTTGTACGAATGCCACTGATTTTTTGGTTGTTGATAACATCTTAAATGAGCGAGATTGTACCGAAGCAATGTCCGGGCTTGCTAAAAGAAAGATTCATTTTAATGGAAGGATGAGCAATGTTTATTGGGAATAATAGAAGTCACTTATTCCAGGATAAAATATCACGTATGGCCACACCTGATGGCTAAATTGATTAAACCCCAATTTCAAGTTGAGATAGAAATTGATAGGATGTTCAAGAATTCCTCAAAGCTAGATTTGACTGGTTGGAATTTGTTTTGCTGATAAGTAGACTGGTTGGAATATAATGGGTACTGTCTCAACTTTATTGGCTTGTAAGTGAGATGCTCGTAGTTTTGCTAATTCTATGGATACAAGTGGAACATAATTGATTTGTTTCTAAGAATTTTGGGCATTAGGTACTAAATTCTTTTTTTGACTCCAGGACCACATAATAACAATTAATTTGGTAAATGTGGATAGTTGACTGAATTTAAAATATTGGACTAGGGATTTTTTTTTAACTGATTAAAAAAACTTCGTTTGTCAACCTTTATTACGGTGACACTTTGGTTTGATGATATGAACATGATGGGTATTTAATTGTATTTAGGCTACTTGTGCAGATTGTTCTCATTTGAAAAAGCATGTTATCTTATGTCATACATTTCAACCTGTAATTTTAAAGAGTGATTAGGCAAATTCCTATTAGCTAACACCTTCAAAGGCCTAGGGAAAAAGGTCCAGAATGAAAAGATGAAGAATTGCCTAAAAGGGTGACTTTTAATACTCCATGTGGTTGTATGGTTTACATTACAATTAGTTCAATATGTTTATCTTTATGCAGTGAAATAGCATGGACCCCCTACATGGAAAACAATTTCTAATACATTTGAGTGGGGTGAAGGATGGCTTCCCATGTTTTTCTAGCATGATGGACAGCTTGGATATCGGGAGTTAGGTTTTGCATTGCCATTATCTAGACTATATACAAGTTGGTTTCTTATTTAATAAAAAAGTGTATGGGAGTTCCTCAGTCGATGTAGTTTTGGCCTTAAGTTTCTAGGTCATATAACCAATTAGGCATCGATAAGTAGTTGCTCGCGTAACTCCTTATCTTCCGTTGCTAAAAATAACTATCATTTTTAGGACGGATCTTTTAACTTTTCCATTCACAACTATCAATATTGGTAGGATGTTTGGGTTGAAACACTGTCCTTCTAGATTAGGTGGCCATGTAGGCTATTTTACTTGAAATCTGATTGTTTTACTTGAAATCTGAATGTAGGTTGAGGGATTTGTCCATGGCTATAGCCATTGGCCTGGTTGGATTTCTATACACTTGTTATGTCCGACTACCTCTTCATTTCATTTGGCTGTGAAATTTTCTATACACTGGTGGATTTCTTGAACTTATTACTTTTTTTGTTAAATTGATGCTGTTGTTGTTAAATTGCTGCTGGTGGATTTCATTTGGCTGTGACATTTTATTCGATTTTCATTCTTTCTTAGTTGAAGAGGTACTACATGTGTTGTTTGATCATAATGTCCTTTTTCATGTTTGAGTTGGGGAGTTCAAGTAATTTATGTATTTTATTTTTGTGCTTTTTTTTATTTAGTTTTGTGAAAAACCTTTTATGGAGAGTAAAAATCGGCTGAAAATATTTTTTGTTCAATAAACTTATTACTTATTTGTGGCGATCACATATTGCCGCAAAACTCTATTCCGGCAAAAATTACCTTGTTGGGAATACATTATGGCAACAATAAATAATTATTAACTAAAAAAAAACTAGTCAAATGTGGCAATTTCAAGTGACTAGCTAGCTACCAAATAATACTAGAAAATATCGTGCTGATTATAGGATTCTGATCTGATCACTTGAAATGCCTTTGTAATTCTTATATGAATATGATCTTTAATTGAGTTGTAAAAGTTTAGATTAGATTTTTTGGGCTAGCTAGCTAGAGTTCTTTGTATATGTTAGTCAAAAAAATGAAAATGATACCGAACTTGTATTTTCTTTTTGAATGTGATCGCAACCGTTAAATATTCGAATGAAATGAAAAATAAGATAATTTGATAGTCATAATGAGAAATTTATTGCCCAAAAAAAAACCCAACTTAGATTGTTCGTTGACCCCTTTTCTCTCTTTCCATATATTTGAAAAGAGTAACGATAGTAAAAACAAGCTTCATTTACAATTTGAAAATAAATTTTTAAAATTTTTAAAAAATACTTGTCTTACATCACTTTTCATCTAAATGAAAAAAAGATTAACTGGCTTGTTGCTCGCATTTACAAGTGGCCTCTTTTATCTTGAATGGGACTACTTTTAGTGACTTTTTATGTAGGTTTTTTCCTGCTCTTAGCTTCTAATTATATGTCTCCCTAATTAATTATGAGGATTAATTATGAGCCTGTATGATCAATGCATAGTTGTTAGATATATGGGATATTTCCTTCTTCTTTTATGTATATAAACTATACTTTGTGAATGTAGGTTGAGGGATTGCTTATGCTAATACACATTTTGTAACACTCAATAGTTATTGAAGAATAGTGTGATGGGCAAAAAGGAAGATGGACCACCCAGGCCTTCTACATCGATTGGACTCACCCAGGTATGATACACATTGGTTATTTGAAAATATCGTAGCTTCAGATATTGTAAGAGAATAGTAAATCCATGATTTATTTGTATATTATAGGGATATTATGGAACTGTAAATCCATATAACCTACCATATATGATGCCTCCAAATACATATCCACATCCACATACATATGCTTGGGGTAGCCAGGTAAAGTTATTTTAGTATATTATTATTTTTTTTTTTTTGTTCGTTGGTTTGAGTCATTCTAACAAAGTGGATTTTTTGCAGCAACTGTCACGGCCACCCTTTGGACCAAACATGCCATCCCTTCTGGAGAGTAATCCGAGGGAGTTGAATAGAGGTGAAGATAGAACTCAAGTAGTTCATTTGAGTCTCTTTTTATGATTTTTTCTTCTACCTTCGTATTTTCCTGAATAACATGCATAGTTAAAAATGCAGGCTTCGGCGATGCCACCATGTGTGCCAACTATGCCCTATCCATATTGCGCAAGTGAGTCATCAACTATGCCATCCAATGCTGTAGGTGAAAAGTTTTTAGGAGGTACACTTTTAACCATATGGGTTAACATCCATTGTATATATATATTAAAAATAGCAATGTTCCTAACCATGCAATCCCTCTTGTCAGAAACATATCCATATCCACATCCATATCCATATGCTTGGGGTAGCCAAGTAAAGTTATTTTAGTATATTGATTTTTTTTAGTGCGTGGGTTTGAGTCATTCTAAGAAAATGGATTTTTTGTAGCATCTGCCACATCCACCCTATCTGCCACAGCCACCCTTTGGACCAAACATGCCATCCCCTTTGTCGACTAATCCGGATGAGTTGAGACGAGGTGAAAATACAACTCAGGTAGTTCATTTGAGTCTCTTTTTATGATTGTTTCTTCTACCTCCATATTTTTCTTACTGAATAACGTGCATTCCGAAAAAATGCAGCATTCGGCGATGCCACCATGTGTGCCAAATATCCCCTACCCACATTGCGCAAGTGAGTCATCAACTCAGCCATCCAATGCTGTAGGTGAAAAGAATTTAGGAGGTACACTTTTTTATTTATATGAGTTAACATCCACGGTATATATAATCATAGGATAATGTTCCTAACCATGCAATCTTCCTTGTCAGAAACTTTGTCCGACATAAATATAGAGCCAGATGCAGAGGGGATGAATGAAGTATCAGATGATAATAATAGAGTCGAGCCTCCAAAATCTGGTATGCAATTTTCTAGTGATAAGGAGGTTTTAGACTATTACAAACGATACGCCAAACAAGAGGGTTTTGGTGTTTTCATAAAAAGGACGAAGAGAGATCTGGATGGGGATCAGAAGTATGTGACCATTGGTTGTGCACGTGGCGGCAGGTACTATCCTAGCCACAGTAATTTATCAAAGCCACGACCAAAGACAAAAACTGATTGTAAGGCAAAGATAAATGCCCGCTTTGTGAATGGGGTATGGGTGTTGACCAGTGTTGATCTTGTTCATAATCACAGTACAGTTAGCCCACAGAAATCTAGATTTTTTAGATCTCACAAATGTTTGGATGAATATAGTCAGAGAATGCTTGATTTGAATGATAGAGCGGGTATTCGGATGAATAAAAATTTTCAAGCACTTGTGACTGATGCGGGGGGGTTTGAGAATTTAGCTTTCTAAGAAAAATATTGTAGAAATTTTATTGACAAAGCTAGATATTTAAGAATGGGTAAAGGAGGCGATGAAGCACTAAACGACTACTTCAAGAGAATGAGGAAAATTAATGATGACTTTGTTTCCGTCATGGATGTGGATGATGAATCTAGAATTAGGAATGTGTTTTGGGCTGATGCACGAAGTCGGGCGGCATATGAGTACTTTGGAGACGTTATCACATTCGATACAACGTACCTAACAAATAGGTACGGGATGCCGTTTGCTCCTTTTGTTGGAGTAAACCATCATGGACAGTCCATACTCTTAGGGGCAGGCTTGATTTCAAGCGAGGACACAAGCACCTTCGTGTGGTTGTTTGAAGCTTGGTTAGAATGCATGAATGGTAGGGCACCCGCAGCCATCATAACTGACCAAGACAAAGCAATGAAGAATGCGATTCAAATTGTATTCCCTAATGCAAGACATAGATATTGTCTCTAGCATATAATGCGGAAACTGCCTGAGAAATTGGGATCCCACTTGGCATATAACGCAGGGTTGAAGACTGCAATTCAAAGTGCAGTCTATGATACACAAACTTCCGAACAATTTGAGGAGAAGTGGGTGCAGTTAATTCATAAGTATGACCTTATTGATAATGCATGGTTGCAGGGGTTGTACACCGAGAGGTCATTTTGGGTACCAGTTTACTTGAAAGGTGTATTCTGGGCTGGTATGAGCACTACCCAACGGTCTGAAAGTATGAACGCCTTCTTTGACGGATATGTGCATTCCGGTACGACATTGAAAGAATTTATCGATCAATTCAACAATACTTTGAGGAAGAAGGTGGAGGCAGAGACGACATCTGATTTTCAGTCGTGTAACCAAACCATCCCATGTGTATCCCTATTCAAAATTGAGAGCCAGTTTCAATCAATGTACACAAATGCAAAGTTTAAAGAAGTCCAAGCAGAGGTTTGGGGGATGCTTTTATGTAACCCTTCACTTGTGGGCATTGAAGGGTGCATTTCCACCTTTGATGTTTTCAAAGAAATCTCTACACCTGATGGACAGTCCAAAATTGTGAAGCACATAGTTTACTTTAATGAAGACGAATGCGAAGTTAAATGCACGTGTGCCTTGTTTGAGATGAGGGGAATTCTCTGTAGGCATGGATTGAAAGTCTGTCAAATGAAGTACATTCATGTGTTGCCAGATAAATATGTGTTGGATAGATGGAGGAAAGACTTAAAGAGAAGATACACACTTGTTAAGAGTAGCTATGATGATTTACGGGTCAATGCGGATGCACGACGGTATGAGCTTTTCGTTAAAAGATGTTTAAGATTTGCGACGCGTGTATCTCGAAATAATGAGCATGTGAATGCATTCTTTCATATGTTGGATGAGTTTGAGCATAAGTGTGTAGGATTAGAGCCTGAGTCCAGTTCAACAAAGTTAAAAGATAACGTGGTGCCGATAAGGATAAGAAAATTTTAAGCCCGAACGTTGTTCGGAGGAAAGGGAGACCGCCAACGAGAAGAAAGGTCCCAATGGTTGAGAAGGCTACAAGGAAGAGAAAGAAGACACAGGTATTACATTTTGCATCGTCAGTTGTGTGGATATTGGAAAGACTTACATATATTGTTCCTAATAGATGTAAATTTTTATTTTCCAATTTAGACTTACAGGAAAATATTTGACGACGATTCATATAATGTTGACCTGCCGGTGTCAGAAGTTGGTGCTACTGTTGACGAAGTTGTTATCCCAACCCAGTGTAGTACTCTAACACAAGTAAGGCCTCTGGCCGATGACGAGGTGTGAGGTTATTCCCATCTTTTGGCATATATATTTTTCTGTTTTTAATGTAATCTGAGAAATAATTTTGATATTTTTAATATATTCAGGCTACGCCAAGCTTGCCCCATGGAACTTAGCCTACATAATGTCCTCTTTTTTTGAGTAGCATTGGCCTGCTAATTGTGTATATGTGTTTTGGAGATCTCAGTCTTTTGGGAACTATGGTGGAAGATAGAGTTTGGGCTTTTTGTCTGAAAGCGAATATGGTGGAAGCATCCTGAGTTCTGTAGTTTACTATTGATGTTACTATAAATGAAGTTAACATGTCATCATTAAGAGGGTATATGGAGGTGATAAATCTCTCTCTCTCTCTCTCTCTCTCACAAAGAAGTGATCTGCTCAAATGCTCATTGTAAGTACTTATCGTTTCTATATAGAAGGATCATCCTTTCATATGGCCTAAATCAATTCACAACTTGGACTGATTAAATTACAGGGCTTGGAGACTCAATCTATAAGAGGATTACAGTAGAGTACTTTGATCCCGGGCAATTCCTACCAATTCCTTTCAACCATGGAGATGTTTATTATAGTAGAGTGCTGTCGTAGTTTATATGCATGATCCCGTGCAATTCATGAAACTATACTGATGGAGTAGAGTCTGGAGATGTTTTGGCGAATTTGTAACAAACTCTTGAACATATATTGAGTAATTGCGTCAGTTATGTTCTTGAACCTCTAATTGTGTATATGGGTTGTGATGGTACATTGACTATTTCATTTTAATTGTTTTTTACATTTTGAAGCAACTGGAGCAAGTGGATCGTATGTATGTTAGGATCTGGAATCATTTATGTTTACTTGAATAATAGCTATTTTTCTTCAATTAGGTATGTTTACTTGACTACATTACCCTCAATGGATTATCTTCCATCACTCAAGAGTTATTTTTAGTAGAATCTGCCTTCATGGCTTTACAGCAGTATTGCCACTGCAGAATTCCTTGAACTTGTAGTTATTGTTGTGTGGATGGATGTGGTTTGGCCGTATTTCAGAGACTTTACGGGTGCAGGTTTCGTGATGCTCATGATTTTGATAGGAGAAAAAAAAAGTAAGAGGATTAATGTATTAACTTTGTAGTTTGAAGGTTATCCACCAAAGACTACTAAAAAAAGGTCGTGATGATGATGATTCAAGGGTGATCTAGCATTACTTTTATAATTACTGAATCGTTAGCAACCAAAGAAGAAAGAAGAAGAAATGGGTGGATTTTATTTTTTGTATTAGTGTTATCTGTATTTTTTTTTTCAATTCACTTTGTTTACTTTATTATCAACTTGTTAGTGTTGGCCTGATTTCTTTATCTGGAGCTATATTCACCAAACCGAAACTTGAACATTTTGGCAGGTTTGTCAATGCCAGCAAAGGCATAATGTGCTTCAGTTTAAACACAAACGAAGATTATACCTGTAAACATGGATTTTTTGTGCAGTTAATGTCACATGTTTCATGAGTCATTCCAAATCATATATTGTTATTTTTTTTAATTATCATTGATTGGCTTTTTTCTTTCATTATGTTATTTTATATCATTGATGGAGTAGCTTTCGAAAGCTACACGTAACTAACTAATGTGTCCTTTGTTTTTACTCAAAAAATATTGCCAACTCTAAATATCTAAACACAAAAAATCTTGCCATTGCAGAAAGTCCATGTAAAAAATGGCTATGCCAACTACACATGCAAAACATTGAACTTCATATACATATAAGCTGTCATAATTATATTCATAGATAATATATCATACATGTTAGGATTCCATCAATCTATTTTCATTTAAAACTAACATGATACATCTACATTCAGAACCAACCAAAAACAATTACAAGTGATACAATCCAATATAGACACAACAAAATACGTACAACCATATTCTCTACTATCCTTTTATGAAGGTCGTCATCTTGCTTTTGCAGCGTTTTCTCTCTCTCTAATAGTTTGTCCTTTTTTTTGTGAGCTTCATACTCACGCAACAACAAAGCATCCTCCCTCTTCCGAATTTCATTCTCTCTTGTCAGGTTTTTCTCAGATAATACTGATTGAAGTATATCTGCCCAAATGAAGAATTGACATCTTGTTTCTCCCTGTGTATAATTCAAGAATTTAAAATTTCATGTAAATAAATATTTTGGTACATTCATTCAACTGCAATACAAAAAAATTGACAAATTATTTACCGTTCCATAAGTCGGACAAGCATAAAATTTCCTTCCAGGATTTTTGTGGGTGTGGGAGATCTTTAATGGCGCTATCAAACCACACCAACAACAAGGTGATTCCATTTCAATATCATTAACTACACATGATGATGATTGACTCAATGCCATAGTCGATCTACGTGATGAAAGAGAGATGACTACTTTTAAGTGCAACACTGAGTTTTTACCCACACGCTTCATTATCAGAATTATTACAAGGTAGGAGCAGAATATTCCACATCATATAAACCACAATCATATATTATGATAACAATTTGCAGACATTATAGGGGAATGCTAACAACAAATCTGGGTGCTTCTAATGTTTGACATTATTATTTTTTTCAAACCAAGTATAAATCTATCTACAAGCAGTTAAGATGCATGTTAATATGCTAACAAGATGAATAGCATTAAAATGCTAACAACAAATCTGTGTGCATCGTCAGTTGTTTGACATTAATTGATTTTTTTCCCAACCAAGTATAAATCTATCTAAAAGCAGTTAAGATGCATGTTGGAACATGCAAACAAGTTAAAATGCTAACAACAAATCTGGGTGCATCTATTGTTCACATCAATTTGACATTATTATTTTTTCAAACTAAGTATAAATCTATCTAAAAGCAGTTAAGATGCAGTTTAAAATGCTAACAACAAATCTGGCAACTTCTATTGTTTGACAACATTTAGAAATTTAATCATCTAACATGATGTCAGGTCTGCAGAACTGTAAATTTTAGTGTGACATATAAAGTTCTAGACATTATATAACATGTCTAAGATACTTGTAGGTGCATTATCTCTACATTCTTGTGTAGATATTTGGGTAGCACCCTTATAGCTTTTCTTTAATAATTACATTAACTTACTTATCAAAAAACTGTGACTATTATATGCACAAAAATATAAGTATTTGATGAAAAGGTATGATTTTGATTCTGAAATTACAAAATCAATTCTATTAAAAAGAAAGAAAGCCAGAAATTGAAGAGGTATTCAAAGTTAGAATTTATTAGGTTATTGAGAGTCAGGACTCTTGTTTCTGATCTTTGCCATTAAGCATTTTTTAGTTAATATATCCCCAGCATTGCGAAGTAGACATTTTTACACTTTCATGAAGAGAGCTCCAAATTTGTTTTGTTTGTCATTGTTTATATTGATATGCAATCTTGGTAAATGCAGTCTCATTGTCATTTTACAATATAAAACGTATGTGTGTGTATGACATAAATAAAGTAAATATATTCAACTCTATTGACACAGTGCCAAATCTAAAAGGTTGGTTGAAAATACGTTCTTTTGTTCCTATAATGATGTCATTCATAAATTGTTCATCATTTATAATTTTTTTTCATAGAATTATGGTCATTGTTTATCTTTGTCTTCATTATTTTTTTTTTAAAAAAAACAAAATTTAAAAAAAAAAAGTTCTGGTTTTTGTTTGGTAGCTACAATGGAAGTGGAACCAAAGAGTCCTTTGGGAGGTGGAAATCAAAAGGTCCTCTGGGAGTTAAAAATCACAAGTTCTATTATGCAACAAATGATCATTTAAATTGTAGGGGGAGTGTAAGAGATGGGTAAGTGAATGATCACAATGGGTGAAGTGAAACTATGGGCATTGTCGTTAAGCGAATAGTAAAATTAAGTAACCGATATAAGGGTGAAAAAACTAAGGTAATTAGGAAAATGATGAACTGGCTCAACTAGAGTAACAAAAATGCTTCAAAAACTATATAGGTCATAAACTGAAACAGTAAATAAAACCCGGAAATGATTTTTTTACCAAATTACCATTCATTAGTTCTATAGGGACGAGAGTAATTTATGTGGATACTTGGAGAGCATCTTTATCTGTGGTATCTTTCACATGTTTCCTTTAACAATTCCTTCGTTATTTATTTTGAAGTTGATTGAATATTTAATAGATTGAAAATATATGGGCTATCTACCACAGAGAATTATTTGATTTTTTCATTTCAAAGAATTTATACGATACACCCAAACCATCATTGCGAGGATTTAATGATTCCTAAGAGCAGATTCTTAACTATTTTCGGTCATTTTTTTTTATTTGGTAATAGTAATAAAGCTAATAACAAATAGAATAGAAATAAATTAATGGCTTGAATCATGGATCAATGGCTAATATCTGTTAGAGGTAGAAAAGAAGGTTCCATCGGAACAATTATTTATTTCTATTTCAGGATACCTCGTCTCTTTTTTTTTTTTTTTTAAAAAAAAAGAGAGGAAGTGTGGGGAGAGAAATGACAAGAAGATATTGGAAAATCAATTTGGAAGAGATGATGGAAGCAGGAGTTCATACACTGGTCATGGTATGTTACACAACATAAACAGATCAAAAACTGACATTGTTTTGTACCTATACACCACTTAAGTCTAACTAAATTAGATAAATGGGAAATTCTAAGAAAATACAACTGAGGTTAAGCGTCCTCGACTAGGAAGCATACAAAGTAGAGTCCAAAAGTGTGAGGATAACATATTGGAAACATGGTGCACCAAAGGGAATAACAAGAAAATATTATTACTGGAACCAATTTGGTTTCCAATTTGACAAGAAGGATTGAATATATCCAAATAGACCATGAAAATATATTGATTAAGTGTCACTAACTCTGAAAGTTAAGTGGATAAGAATAGTTAATTCTAACACTCCCCTTCACATATGGGCAAAAAATCTCCCGTCAATGCTAACATTTCGAAGTTCTTAACCATAACAGAAGCTATTGAACAGAGATAAGGCTCAATAACGATCACATGCTTCATGTGGTCGCAAATTACTATATTTATAAATGCTTAGGTTTATATGAAATAGTCAATTTCTTATTCTAATAAAGCTTCTAATTTAAAAATCCTAGCAATGACCAACTCACCTCTATTTTAGGTCACATATTCAAGTTCCTCATCTACTTTGAAGTTTCAAATGCAAACACAATTGAGATTAAGTACCCCCATACAAATTGGGTATTTAGGCAATATCGACATGTCTTAATGGTTTTTATCAATGTGACTTTCTTAATCTACTATGTTGTTCATGCATGAAGAAGAATCAAAAGAACAAAGAAAAACCTATATGGAATTATACATATGAAAAAAAAGGCACTATAACATTGCTCTTGTACAAGCTGTGACAGCCATGATTTATGTTGTTTTAAAATCTAAGATGCCAAGTTATCCAAGCCACTATCGAGCACATTAGCTTCTCTGGCATAAAAGCATAAAATATTTTGGCAAATTGCTAACTGTTTACTTGGCAATTATTTTACATTCAACATTTAACATAGTTCATAACAGAGATCTTTTACAAAAACAAAATGTAATTTACAAGGGATGTAACCTAATTTCTAAAGGGTTTTTTATTTGGAGTCCGAAAAAGTTTTCAGTCGGCTTTTGCTTTTGTGCATTGTACCATAGAAATGATACATGGCCATTAACATTTGAATTCAGATGCAGAGCATAAAAAAAATCCAGAATTTAATGTGTAAACATGTGCGACTGAGAAGTCAGTCCCACTAAAGTGTGTCTCCATAAAAAATGCAGCAACTCTGAGTGAACAAAGGAAGACATTTCAAACGAATTGCAAAAAAAAATTACCTTTCACGGAGATTTCTTCAAACTTAAAGGGCTGAGGGAGATGGGTCTTCAAAAGGTTGTGCTGAATCGGTCCGCGTGTACCTAACAAAAAAATGTAGAAACTTTGAGAGAGACAGACGCAGCATTGACACAAAGCTAGACATTTAAAATGAATTGGAAAAAAAAAATACCTTCGTCGAAGATTTCTTCTACTGAAGGGGGTGAGGGAGATGGGTCTTCAGCGGCTTGGGGCTGAACAGGGGAGAGAGAAGGGGTTAAAGAAAGAGAAGGTCTTCGAGTTAGATGTTGCTGCTGAAATTTTCTAGGGTTCGGGATTTTGGGGATTTTCTAGGGTTCCGGAGATTTTGGGGTTAGGGCGTTGGGGTGAGAAAGAAGGCGTGAGAGAGAAGAGTATGAGGTTCGAGATGTCTGATGGAGAACGAGGGTGAGAGGTTTGAGGCTCGTAGAAATTTTCTAGGGTTCGGGAGATTTTGGGGTTAGGGCGTCGGGGTGAGAAAGAAGACGTGAGAGAGAAGAGTATGAGGTTCGAGATGTCTGAGGGAGAACGAGGGTGAGAGGTCTGAGGCTCGTAGACGATTCAAATCGTTGTGCCAATGTCACTCTGAGGGAGAAGAGGGAGGGAGATGCGTTGCGTCGAGTCACTTTGAGGGAGAAGAGGGAGAGTAAGCAGCTCGGGATCTGAAATGAACCGTGACATTGGCGAGAACCGGGTTCGGCCACGTCAGGAGTGTGCCGTGCGGTTAGAGAACCGGAGGTTGAGTAGAGTTTTTGTAGATTATATATAAACACAAACAATGTAATAATGCTACTTTACCTTTTTGGAAAGATCAGAAATATTTTTCACTTCTCCTTGTAATTTGAGTCTTTGTATTTTACAATATTTGAAAAAAATCTTGAAACTAAAAAAAATAAATTAAAAAAAACAAAAAGAGCCACCTAGTAGGGGTAACACTCCTAGGTGGTCACACAAGTAGGCACTGGACAGCCTCTCAAGGGGCAACCAGCTATGGCAACCTCGTGGGTGGCTAATATGATGTTTAATGTTGCTGAATTTGTTGCTGGCTGAGTTTGAGGATCCTAGAGATAAAGACCGGATCAAAAGAGAAGGGCCTTGGTCTTTTGATAAATATCTAGTATTGCTTAAACAATTTGCAGGCGAAATTCAGGTTCGTAAACTCATCATTACTGAGGCTACTTTCTGGATTCGTTTGTATGATTAACCTTTACATGCAATGACTGAGAGGGTGGCAAGTTTGATTGGTAATAGTATTGGAATAGTGGAGGAAACTGACTGTTGTGATGAAGTTGCTTGGGGGAGTACATTCGAGTCAGGGTAACTTTTGATATCACAAAACCTCTAATGAGAGGTAAACGTCTCAGTCTGGGCTCTCAAACTCATTGCTGGGTTAGATTTGTTTATGAGTGTTTACCAAATTTGTACTATGGCAGTGGGAAGTTGGGTCATAATCATAAGGATTGTAGTTCCTGACACTGTAATCGGGAAAAATTTAAAGATGATAGTTTTCCATTTGGTCCTTGGATGCGTGCTGGAGGGATTGCAGGAGTAGCAGCCAGATTCTGGAATCAAAACTCACAGCAGACAGATGATCTTCAAAGTTCTTCCATGGGTGTTGCAGACATTAAAGGTCAGAAAAGGAAAGAGTGTTGGAAATATTTTCAAAATAGTATATATATAAAATTTATTATTAATAATATTTTGGGGATTTATTTTTGGAAGTTGTGAATTAGTTTGGAAAGAGAGAAGTTATGGAAACTTATAATGGCTATATTATTGTGTTTTTGTTTGCAACCATAAGCCTTTAACTGGTTTAGTGGTATTGATGCTTCCCATGTAAACCCATGGACTGGGTTCGATCCACGCCTCTTCCAAAGGAAGGGTTTTTGTGGATTTATTTAGAAGCCTCTCCAAGAGGCGTGCTGTCAGCACCAAGGGGTGCATGCGTGAAGCACTGCAATGTTTGGGGTTCAAGGGGCGCGCGCGAGGCACATGCAGCGAGGTGCTGCAATGCTTGGGAAAATGAAAATAAAACTCCGAAAGTGTGCGTCTCATGATTCGAACTGGTGCCATCCAGTTCAAGTGGAAGCAAGGCAACCATTGGACTAAGTCCAACTGTTGTGTCATTTGGCAACAGACATAATATATGTACTGGTTCTGAACAGTTTTCAGAAATACGAAGAGTTATAACTTTTCGTTCACAACCTTTGGTCATCTATAAATAGACCCATTGGCCTGCCATTTGAGAAGAACAGAATATAATTTCGAATTCTCTCTCTCCCAAGTTCTTCACTTCTTCATATTATTAGAACTTGTTAGAATCTGTTTGTTCTCGAGAGAACAGATTTCTAATTTCTTGGTTGAATAGCAAAATCTGAGGGTATTCGGGGTCTAATTTCGTGTGTGCATAACGCAGTTAGACAAACAGACTTGTTCTGGGCTTCATTGTATCTTGGAGGCAAATTTGCTTGTAACCCGTGTGCATACCGTTATTGGTGGGGGCGAATATTGTCTTAAGGAAAGCGACATTGTAACGCGCCTTGAAGCAAACTTTCTCTCACTATTGTCTATTTTGCAGCCCCTTTGTTCCAACAATCTTAAGACAATATTGCATTACTAATGGCACATAGTTTGAGAGAGTTTGCTGCGGACTTTGTCAAACTTGAACGTTTTGATGGAGCCAATTTTCGACGCTGGCAAAAGAAGATGCACTTTCTCCTGGCCAGTCTAAAAGTGGTGTATGTTCTAACCACTCCTAGGCCATCTGCAAATGAAGACGAGACAATTGCTCAAAGTCGGGCAAGAGTCAAGTGGGAACAAGACGACTACATCTGCAAGGGTCACATCTGCAATGCAATGTCTGACACATTGTTCGACGTGTACCAGAACAAAGCAACCGCCAAGGATCTTTGGGACGCACTTGAGGCTAAGTATCTCTTAGAAGATGCGACAAGTAAGAAATTTCTGGCTACCAAATTTTTCAGTTATAAAATGGTAGACTCTAGGCCTATTGTTGAACAATTCAATGAAATTATGCATATTCTTGATCAATTCACTCAACACAATATGAAGATGGATGATTCTATATCGGTTTCATCCATTATCGATAAACTTCCTCCATCATGGAAAGACTATAAAAGAAGTCTAAAGCATAGAAAGGAGGAAATGTCTCTGGAAGATCTAAGCCAACATCTTCGTATAGAAGAGGAAATAAGGCTCAGAGATGGTAAAAAAGAGCGTGACTCTTTGACCTCCAATATGCATATGGTAGAGGAAGGGAAGACTCACAAAATTGGACAACCCAAGCAATCTGGATATGAAAATCGGAAGAGAAAGAATAACTTTGGAAGAAAACAAAGTTACTTCCAAGACAAAAATCAGAAGAAACTGAGTGTAAATTGCTTTCATTGTGGAAAGCCAGGCCATTACAAAAGAGATTGTCGTTTCCTTAAAAAGAAACAACAAAACTCTGACTCCAAAGAGAATTTTATGGCCATGATTTCTGAGGTCAATATTCTCGAAGGAGACAACTCTTGGTGGATTGACTCAGGAGCAACAAGACATGTTTGCAAAGACAAGAGTTTGTTTAAAAAGTATGAGTCGGAAGAAGATGGATGCGTTATCTACATGGGAAATTCATCCACTGCTACAGTTAAAGGCAAAGGCACAATAGATTTGGAGTTCACATCTGGAAAAGTGCTTACTCTCAGGGATGTATATCATGTACCAGAAGTTAGGAAAAATCTTGTATCTGGTAGTCTTCTGAATAAGTATGGGTTTAAATTAATCTTTGAGTCAGATAAATTTGTTCTGACCAAAGGGGGTAATTTTGTGGGGAAGGGATATCTGAGTGAAGGCATGTTCAAACTCAATATTAATAATAAAGTGAATGTTTCTGTTTATATGCTTGATTCATATTCTTTATGGCATTGTCGTTTAGGACATATTCATGCTAGAAAGCTTGATGACATGGTTAATTTAAGTTTAATTCCTAAATATGCCAAAGATATGATAGATAAATGTAGAATATGCATGCAAACAAAAATTACAAGAAAACCTTTTTCTAGAGTAGAAAGGACTTCATCTTTATTGCAATTAATACACAGTGATGTATGTGACATGCATAGCACGCCTACTAGAGGAGGTAAAAAATATTTTGTGACTTTTATAGACGATTTCTCTAGATATTGCTATGTTTATTTGATGCATTCAAAAGACCAAGTTTTGGATAATTTTAAAGCATATAAAAATGAAGCAGAAAATCAATGTGATGTCAAGATAAAATGTCTTAGATCCGATAGAGGAGGTGAATATCACTTTCCTGCTTATTGTGAATCTGTAGGCATTATTCATGAAACTACTATGGCTTACACTCCACAACAAAATGGAGTAGCAGAAAGGAAAAACAGAACTTTAGTAGAAATGGTTAATGCCATGCTTACTAATTCTGGTTTAAACAAAAGTTTTTGGGGAGAAGCTATGCTGACAGCATGCTATATTTTGAATAGAATACCCCACAAGAAAACTAAAGTTTCTCCATATGAATTATGGAAGAAAAGAAAACCAAACTTAAATCATTTTAAAGTTTGGGGTTGTCGAGCCATAGTTAGATTACCTGAACCTAAGATAAAGAAGTTAGGACAAAAAGCCATTGAGTGCATTTTCTTAGGTTATGCACATCACAGTGTTGGCTATAGATTCCTAGTTGTGGAACCTAACGGTTCTGTTGATGTCAATACAGTGATTGAATCCAGGGGTGCTGAATTTTTTGAAAATAGATTCAGTGAAATTCCACTTTTTAATGATAAAATAGTGGAATTAGACAGATCACTTGAAAATAATGGTGAATCTGGTGAACCATTTGAACCAAGAAGGAGTAAACGAGTAAGAACTGAAAAGTCATTTGGACCAGATTTTTTTTGTGTACTTGGTAGATGGTACAAGAGATTCATCTTGTAACCAAATCATGATTACACACAATGTTGAGAATGATCCTATGACGTATGAAGAGGCTATGAAGTCTCAGGATGTAGCTTTTTGGAAAGAAGCTATTAATGATGAAATGGATTCAATCATGGGTAATAATACTTGGAAATTAGTAGATTTACCCCCTGGTTCGACACCTATTGGTTGCAAATGGATTTTTAAAAGGAAACTGAAAGTAGATGGAACAATTGAAAAGTTTAAGGCAAGACTAGTAGCAAAGGGTTTTACCCAGAAGGCAGGGTTAGATTATTTTGATACCTACGCACCAGTTGCTAGGATTGCTACTATCAGAACTTTGATTGCCTTAGCAGCCATCTACAAGTTTGAAATCCATCAAATGGATGTTAAGACTGCCTTCTTGAATGGTGAGTTAGAAGAAGAAATTTACATGGAACAACCCGAGGGGTTTGTCATGCTTGGCCAAGAACATAAAATTTGTAAATTGGTTAAGTCACTTTATGGACTTAAACAAGCACCAAAACAATGGCACGAAAAGTTTGATAAAGCTGTAGTGAAAAATGGTTTTAGGATACATGAATCTGATAAATGTGTCTACAGCAAGTTCAATGGGAATAAAGGTGTTATAATATGCTTATATGTAGATGACATGTTGATTTTTGGCACTGATAATATGAGCATTGAAAGTACTAAGAAATTTTTGTCATCAAATTTCGATATGAAGGATTTGGGGATTGCAAATGTGATTTTGGGTATTAGAATTATAAGAAATGATAATGGTATAACTCTAACCCAATCACATTATATTGAGAAAATATTAAAAAAGTTTAATTACTTTGATTGCAAACCCATGGCTACACCTTTTGATTCAAATTTTAAATTGTATCCTAATACTGGGAGAGCAGTGGATCAACTTGAATATGCTAGAGTTATTGGTTGTCTAATGTATGCTATGACATGTACTAGACCTGATATTGCATTTGCAGTAGGCAAACTTAGTAGGTACACTAGTAACCCTAGTCATATTCATTGGATAGCTGTACAAAGAATTTTCAAATATTTGAAAAATACCATAAATTATGGTATTGAGTACAGCGGATTTCCTTCGGTAGTAGAAGGATACTCAGATGCCAGTTGGATAACTGAGCATGATGATCACAAGTCAACCAGTGGGTGGATATTCACCCTTGGTGGAGGAGCAATCTCCTGGGGATCAAAGAAGCAGACATGCATAACTGACTCTACCATGGCAGCAGAGTTTATAGCATTAGCTTCTTGTAGCAAAGAGGCAGAGTGGCTGAGAAACTTATTAATAGAGATTTCTATTTGGCCAAAACCAATGCCACCAATATCTTTGCATTGTGACAGTCAGGCTACACTGTCGCGGGCCTATAGCCATATATATAATGGCAAGTCTAGGCATATTGGATTAAGACATAGCTATGTAAGGCAATTACTCACAGATGGAGTAATTACAATTGATTTTGTGAGATCTTGTCAAAATTTGGCAGATCCATTAACTAAAGGACTTGCAAGGGATTTGATGTGGAAGACATCAAAGGGGATGGGTTTAAAGCCAATACAATAAAATCACCAATAATGGAAACTCGACTCAACTCTTGAACATATCAAGACTTGAGTTCAATGAGCAAAGTACATTATATGTTCGTGATTTGCAAGCACTGTAATATTTAAATTAGTTTTAAAACTAATTTAATCATCCCAAAGTTTGAAGTGCTTGGTACTGTAATGAAAAGGAGAGGTTGAGCAATAAGCTCTTAATAGACTTATAACATGGTTATGTTAAAGTGTTTAGTTACAGGACACTTTTGATAAGTCTACCTATATGAGTGTCGGGGGTGGTGCCGCCTCCTATGCGAATTAAGGCTTTGTCACTAGAGCGCTCATGAAACCAGGATATAGACACAAGGCCAATCCACGTGTCGGCTTTTATGAACTACCCAAAGAGAAGAAAGTTTATATGTGAGATATATCCGGCTAATCGTATAGAATCGCTAGTTCAAAGCATTGTCTACTATGCCATTCTGGTTAGCTTTGATGTATTTTCACTATGTGAAGGTTCAAGTCCAAAAGACACCTTTCACATATATCCGGCTAATCGTATAGAATCGCTAGTTCAAAGCATTGTCTACTATGCCATTCTGGTTAGCTTTGATGTATTTTCACTATGTGAAGGTTCAAGTCCAAAAGACACCTTCATTTATGTATAAGTTTTCCTATTCTAACCAGGATGTATTTTGAAAATGGTGGGGGATTGTGGGAAATATTTTCAAAATAGTATATATAATATTTATTATTAATAATATTTTGGGGATTTATTTTTGGAAGTTGTGAATTAGTTTGGAAAGAGAGAAGTTATGGAAACTTATAATGGCTATATTATTGTGTTTTTGTTTGCAACCATAAGCCTTTAACTGGTTTAGTGGTATTGATGCTTCCCATGTAAACCCATGGACTGGGTTCGATCCACGCCTCTTCCAAAGGAAGGGTTTTTGTGGATTTATTTAGAAGCCTCTCCAAGAGGCGTGCTGTCAGCACCAAGGGGTGCATGCGTGAAGCACTGCAATGTTTGGGGTTCAAGGGGCGCGCGCGAGGCACATGCAGCGAGGTGCTGCAATGCTTGGGAAAATGAAAATAAAACTCCAAAAGTGTGCGTCTCATGATTCGAACTGGTGCCATCCAGTTCAAGTGGAAGCAAGGCAACCATTGGACTAAGTCCAACTGTTGTGTCATTTGGCAACAGACATAATATATGTACTGGTTCTGAACAGTTTTCAGAAATACGAAGAGTTATAACTTTTCGTTCACAACCTTTGGTCATCTATAAATAGACCCATTGGCCTGCCATTTGAGAAGAACAGAATATAATTTCGAATTCTCTCTCTCCCAAGTTCTTCACTTCTTCATATTATTAGAACTTGTTAGAATCTGTTTGTTCTCGAGAGAACAGATTTCTAATTTCTTGGTTGAATAGCAAAATCTGAGGGTATTCGGGGTCTAATTTCGTGTGTGCATAACGCAGTTAGACAAACAGACTTGTTCTGGGCTTCATTGTATCTTGGAGGCAAATTTGCTTGTAACCCGTGTGCATACCGTTATTGGTGGGGGCGAATATTGTCTTAAGGAAAGTGACATTGTAACGCGCCTTGAAGCAAACTTTCTCTCACTATTGTCTATTTTGCAGCCCCTTTGTTCCAACAATCTTAAGACAATATTGCATTACTAATGGCACATAGTTTGAGAGAGTTTGCTGCGGACTTTGTCAAACTTGAACGTTTTGATGGAGCCAATTTTCGACGCTGGCAAAAGAAGATGCACTTTCTCCTGGCCAGTCTAAAAGTGGTGTATGTTCTAACCACTCCTAGGCCATCTGCAAATGAAGACGAGACAATTGCTCAAAGTCGGGCAAGAGTCAAGTGGGAACAAGACGACTACATCTGCAAGGGTCACATCTGCAATGCAATGTCTGACACATTGTTCGACGCGTACCAGAACAAAGCAACCGCCAAGGATCTTTGGGACGCACTTGAGGCTAAGTATCTCTTAGAAGATGCGACAAGTAAGAAATTTCTGGCTACCAAATTTTTCAGTTATAAAATGGTAGACTCTAGGCCTATTGTTGAACAATTCAATGAAATTATGCATATTCTTGATCAATTCACTCAACACAATATGAAGATGGATGATTCTATATCGGTTTCATCCATTATCGATAAACTTCCTCCATCATGGAAAGACTATAAAAGAAGTCTAAAGCATAGAAAGGAGGAAATGTCTCTGGAAGATCTAAGCCAACATCTTCGTATAGAAGAGGAAATAAGGCTCAGAAATGGTAAAGAAGAGCGTGACTCTTTGACCTCCAATATGCATATGGTAGAGGAAGGGAAGACTCACAAAATTGGACAACCCAAGCAATCTGGATATGAAAATCGGAAGAGAAAGAATAACTTTGGAAGAAAACAAAGTTACTTCCAAGACAAAAATCAGAAGAAACTGAGTGTAAATTGCTTTCATTGTGGAAAGCCAGGCCATTACAAGAGAGATTGTCGTTTCCTTAAAAAGAAACAACAAAACTCTGACTCCAAAGAGAATTTTATGGCCATGATTTCTGAGGTCAATATTCTCGAAGGAGACAACTCTTGGTGGATTGACTCAGGAGCAACAAGACATGTTTGCAAAGACAAGAGTTTGTTTAAAAAGTATGAGTCGGAAGAAGATGGATGCGTTATCTACATGGGAAATTCATCCACTGCTACAGTTAAAGGCAAAGGCACAATAGATTTGGAGTTCACATCTGGAAAAGTGCTTACTCTCAGGGATGTATATCATGTACCAGAAGTTAGGAAAAATCTTGTATCTGGTAGTCTTCTGAATAAGTATGGGTTTAAATTAATCTTTGAGTCAGATAAATTTGTTCTGACCAAAGGGGGTAATTTTGTGGGGAAGGGATATCTGAGTGAAGGCATGTTCA